>NW_026896720.1:0-248469 GCF_033153095.1 Gastrolobium bilobum | reverse complement strand
TGGGTGCGACTTCGGTCTATACCAATGCTATTTCTTAGGGCCGGTTTCTGTTCGGATAAATTTAAGATTGTTTTTATGAATATTTTGACCTGGAATTGTAGAGGGGCTGGGAAAAGGAGTTTTCCGCCTCTAATTCGGGATCTTTCTCATAGATATAGTATTAAAGTTATGGCTTTGTTAGAAACTAGATTGAGTGGTGTTATGGCGGATAGAGCTATTCAGCGTCTTGGTTTTTCTGGTCACTTTCATCGTGATGCTGTTGGTTTTTCTGGCGGTATTTGGGTGCTTTTGAACACTGATGAAGTTTCAGTGGATGTTCTTTTTTCTCATCACCAACTTGTCCATACTAAAATTTGTTGGGTAAAAGAAAATAGAGAGGAGTTCATGACTTTTATTTATGCAAGTCCGCGAAGACAGGAACGTATTCAGCTGTGGGAAATTCTGTCTTCACTGTTTGATCAGTCCATGAGGAATGCAGCTTGGGGGATAGCAGGTGATTTTAACACTTATTTGTATGAGTATGAGAAGCTAGGTGGTAATGGGCATAACTGGAATAGCATGAGGGAATTTCGTGATTGTTTAGATGAATGTAGCTTGTCTGACATTGGCAATCAAGGTCCTATTTTCACTTGGCAAAGAAGAAATCTTCAGGAACGTCTTGATAGGGTTTGCGCTAATGATAATTGGAACTTGGTTTTCCCTAACCGTGTGGCTTTCAACTTGCCTTTCTTTGGCTCAGATCATCGACCAGTGTTATTATGGGAAGGTCAACCTGCTATTTATCCGAAAGGGGAGCGTCCTTTCCGTTTTCTAGCGTCCTGGTTAACAGAGAGCACTTTTCATGAGGTGGTTAATGGATGTTGGTCAAACAATGTAAACTGGATGCATGCTATGGAGACATTTCAGATTAATGCTTCGGAATGGCATAGAAATGTTTATAGGATTGTTCTGAAAAGAAAGAATGATTTGCATGCAAGGATTAGAGGTATTGATAGATGTCTTAGTTATCAGTACAGTCATAGCCTTGAGATGTTGCAAAAGGATCTATGGAGGGGACTAGACAAGATTTATCTTCAAGAGGAAATTACTTGGTTTCAAAGATCAAAATTGAATTGGTTTGCTCTTGGAGATAGGAAATCGCGTTTCTTTCATTCTGTGACGGTTGCCAGACGTAGGAGGAATCACATAGATACGTTGAAAAACTCAGAGGGATTTTGGATTGGTGATCAACAGGTTTTAATGGAAATGGCTGTTTCTTTCTTTGAAAATCTGTACACAAAAGATCCATTACCTAAACCGGCTTTTCCAGTTCGTGGCTTTTTTCCAGTTATTGAAGCGCATGCTTTAGACACGATGAGTATTATGCCAAACAGTAAGGAGATCAGAGATGTAGTCTTCTCTTTTGGTCCATACAAGTCGCCTGGGAAGGATGGGCTTAATGCTCTTTTCTTTCAATCTCAGTGGGATAAGGTGGGTGAGTCAGTTATCTCTTTTGTGAAAGGTGTGTTCCTTCGTCCGGATAATATCAAAGAGGTTAACCAAACTTTGATTTGTCTGATTCCTAAGATTGATGTGCCTGAATTACTTAAAGATTTCAGACCTATTAGCCTTTGTAATGTTATTTACAAGACTGTAACTAAGATTGTGGCTAATAGGCTAAAATTTCATATGGCTCACTTGGTTATGCCTAATCAATGTGGTTTTATTAAGGGTAGACAAGGAGCGGATAATATCATTGTGGCTCAGGAAATCATCCATTCCATGAATAAAAAGAGAGGAGGTAAGGGTTGGATGATTGTCAAAGTTGATTTAGAAAAGGCTTATGACGATTTCTTGGGAGTTTCTGAAAGACACGCTTGTGGATGTTGGTTTGCCTGAGAATATTATTTCTCTGATCATGTGTTGTGTCTCGTCATGTACAATGAATTTGTTATGGAATGGATCAACTACGACAGAATTTTCTCCTAATCAAGGTCTTCGTCAGGGAGATCCTTTGTCTCCTTATCTTTTCATCCTTTGCATGGAAAGACTTGCTCATTTGATTAATGTAGCAGTTCAAGAGGACGTTTGGAAGCCTATCAGATTGAATAGAAGGGGACCACTGCTTTCCCATCTATTTTTTGCAGATGATCTTCTGCTCTTTACAGAAGCCACAGAAGGGCAAGCTGTTATTATTAATAAGATTCTTGATTGTTTTTGCAGGTGCTCTGGTGAGAAGGTTAGCAAGGAAAAAACAAAAGTCTTCTTATCCAGAAACGTTAATCATAGCCGAGTGCAGAATCTAAGCCAGTTGATGGGCTACTCTCATACAAATGACTTGGGTAAATACTTGGGTATTCCTCTTCGTCATAGCCGTGTTACAAAGAGTACGTTTGGCTATATCTTAAATCGGATGCAAGCTCGTTTAAATGCCTGGAATCAACGTACTCTTTCATTGGCAGGAAGATCAACTTTGGCTAGGTCAGTTCTTACTGCAATTCCTCAATATCCTATGCAAACTTGTATTATTCCTAGTGGTACGTGTGATCGTATTGAGAGTGTAACTAGGAATTTCATTTGGGGATTAACTTCTGAACGAAGGAAAGCTCACCTGGTTTCTGGGGAGACAGTTTGTTTGCCGAAGAATGTAGGGGGGCTTGGTTTTCGTAAAATTAAAGAGAATAATATGGCTTTTATCATGAAGCTAGGTCACCAAATCATGACTGATCGTAATTCGTTATGGGTTCGGGTCCTTCGTAGCAAGTATAAGGTGGAGGAAAGGCTCATTCCAAGTATCTCGGCTTCCGCAAATGACTCTGGTTTATGGAAGGCTATTGTTAAGTATTGGCCTCAAACTCTAGAGAATTCTCGTATCATTTTAGGGGATGGGGTTCATACGTCTTTTTGGATGGATTCGTGGGTGCCAGGATGTCCTCAACTTGTTTCTCTGGCCGTTCAACCTATTCCTCCTATTATGACTCATTGGTCTACGTCTCAATTTGTAACTTGTTATGGTAATTGGGACTGGCCTTTATTTCAGCACCTTATTCCTACTTCAGTATTAGACAAGATTCGTAGTGTGCTTCCTCCTACAGTGGATCCTTCTCCGGACCGTGTTATTTGGGCAGGTAGCCAAGATGGGGTTTTTTCAGTGAAATCAGCTTATAACTATCTCATGGGTACCTCGCATTATCATCAGGATAGGATTTGGAAGGTAATTTGGGCTTGGCCTGGTCCTGAACGTATTAAACAATTCTTATGGCTTCTCTACAGAGGTTTTCTTTTAACTAATGTTCATAAAGTGCATCGTCACATGGCTACAGATGCAGGGTGTCTGAGATGTCATTATAATCTTGAGGATAGTCTACATGCCATTAGAGATTGTCCTAGTGCCAGGGAATTATGGGAGCATTGGGTTCCTTCTGATAACCGTAGTGACTTTTTCTCCATGGATCTTCACCTATGGATTCAGACAAATCTAGGATTAAAAGGTCCGTTTCAAACTGATCGAACTTGGCCTTTGTATTTTGGGGTGATAGCTTGGTGTTTGTGGGGGGAAAGAAATAAGGCGATCTTTGATCAAACTATCACCTCGAAGTATGGTCTCATTAGGCGCATTACCTATACTTGTGGTAATATTCAATTGGCTAATGAAACCCTTACTAAGATTGGTCATCAGGAGCTTAGAAGAGAGGAACGTCTTATTCACTGGAATTTTCCCTCTGAGGGTTATGTTAAACTTAATGTGGATGGTTCCAGCATGGACAATGGGCAAAGGACTGCATGTGGTGGAGTCATAAGGGATGCTGCTGGGAACTGGTTAACTGGTTTTACAAAATTCCTTGGGAGTGGTACTTCTACTTCAGTGGAAATTTGGGGGTTCTTGACAGGTATGGATCTGGCTTGGCATAAGGGATTTAGGAGAGTCTTTGTGGAGGGTGACTCCAAGGTGGCTTTGGAATTTATAAGAAAAGGGTGTGACGTAAGTCATTCTCTTTCTGCTTTAATCATCCGAACTCGTAGCATGCTTCAAAGAGACTGGATTATTCAGCTTAGTCATACTTATAGAGAAGGCAATTTTGTTGCTGATTGGCTTGCTACTCATGCACCTCATCAGGATGGACAACTGATTGTGCTGGATGTCCCTCCAACGGCTTGTTTGGAATTGCTTCGTAATGACTTGAGGGGAGTTAGTCTCCCAAGATTGTGCCCAGTATAGGACTTTTTTTGATGTTGCTTTAGTTTTCATTGTATTTCCAAAAAAAAAAAAGAGTATAAATTATACCGATGTAAAATGATTCTAATATATATATAGAGAGAGAAACGCTTATCATGCTTAAGGTGTAATATTTCGATTGGCGCGGATTTTTTTTTTTTTTTTTTAATAAATGTGAGGCTAACCTGAGTCACAACATAAGAAATTAATTCTCTTGAAGAAAATCAAAGCGAGAATACAAGGATGGATATTTTGTTTCTTAAGTTTGTGTGATTGAAACAAGGAGGGATACATTGGTAAAGGGTAAAGGTTTTCTTAGTTGAAGTTAGTTGGTTGATAGTTTAGGCCTTAGGGTGGTGTGATGAGCGTGAGAGGGACGTTTCCATCTTTTTCAGAATTGCACATAAACAGCTCTTCTCTCTTCTCTTCTCTGTGCTGCATTCATTCATTCATTCATTCATTAGTTGTCACAGGTGAACTCGCTCCCCTCAAGGTACGCCATGTTGTTCGGAGAAGTTCGTTTCTTAATTTGTCTCATTTATTACAAACATACCTTTTTCTTTTCTTGGTTTTTTGTTTTTTAATTTGCTAGGGAGATTTTATTTTAACTTTTCCGCAAATATATATTTATGTTTCTTTCATGAATTGAGGACAGTGATGGATTTTGGCTTTCGAATGAATGGTGGACTAGCAACTACTGAAAAGTTATGGATGGGTCTCAACTTTCCAGTCATTTTAATTAGAAACAGATAATTGTTCAAGTTCTTGGTACCTAAAGACATTATATGTCTTGTTTCAAAAAATAAAATAAAATGTTGTTGTGGGCTGATTGCTTGTTGAAAGTCAGAATAAAATTGCATTTTTATGGCTTGATGCTCTAAACAGTCAAGTAAAAAAGAATTAAAAATGCTTATTTTAAGGGCTTTGAACTCTTCTATGGATCCTTCCCCTACCCGTTGTCCCTTTTTTTCTTGAGAATTCTTGTGAGAGTAAGAAGCTAGGAACTTTCTAGGTGGTGCGAACTTGGGATTATTCTTTGGTTGTGTTTAAATTTTCCAGTCACGGTCTTGACTTGAGATACTTTTCACAGAAGAAATGCATATTTTTTTATTTTGCTTAGGAAATTATATAGGTTTGGAAAATTGAAAACTATTCAACTTCGTGTTTTGGAATCACTTACTAAGGAAGTGCAGTTTCTTAAAGTATCAATTACTGAGAGTTTCATCATAGACATGGTTGCATCAGATTTAAATGCAACATAAACGAAGTGATGTTGCTCTCTGCTTTCACTTTTAGCTCATCAACCATAAACTTTTATTATGCTTGGAGAATTTTTTTTCTACCCATAGGATCAATGTTATTTTGCACATACAATAACTCCTATAGCCCGGTTACTAAGTCTTGTTTCTTTTTGCCTTGCATTATATTCACACAGAGGACAACCTACTGAATTTCTGAAATTCCACACTTCCAAACTTTGTTAATAGTCATCCTTAATTCTGCACCTGCATATAATTAGAGGACGTGTTCAATATCTTCTTCAGTGTCCTTTTATGTCTTTTTGGGTTATTTGATGTCATCTCTGTTCTCGTATAGTGTGAATGTTAAATGCCTAGAATTCCTCATCTCATTCTTTTTGATAAATTATTATTTGCTTGCGCCGTGTGTGACGTTCTTGTATAACTTGAGTACGCAGAGTCGGATATTCACTTTGAATTTTGAATCATACATTCTCAGCTTGATGTTTGTGTTCTATTTTTTGTTTTTCTGTTGTAGCCTTCTGGCAACTCAATGATGACACAAGAATCATCAGAGGTGTTGGAAAAACATGCAAACTCAGGGTCTCATGTGAGGGGGGATAGTGAATATGTTAGACTGGTCATATCTGATGAACCAAGGGCTGTTGAAGATGAAATCTTGCAGCCTCGAGCAGAATCAAGAATGAAATCTTTCTGCTGGTGGATGAAAGCCTTTTTATGGTGCTTTGTCAGTGTTATACTTGCTCTTGTTCTTGTGAAATGGGGAGTGCCATTTTTTTTTGAGAAGGTATTTCCTCTTTACAAATTGCAATTATTCTGATACTACTTTTGCTTTCATTAAATTGTCCTCACTGGTTCGTCTTTGCAATTCCTGTTCAGAAATTAACTGGTATTGTAGTTTTTTGGCTGACCTGCATTTGTTGATATTGACAAAATTACGCATTCTACTGTCAGTGTTCAAATATTTTAAACTGAAATATGTTATTATGGCAACGACATATGAAGTTTGGTATTTTCCTTGGCATCAGATTTTTAAGTCTTTGGTTATTGCTGCTAGTTCCATGCTCTTCCCTGCTAGTTCAATGCAGCAATATATAACAATCCTGTTTTCCCTACCCACTTTTTTTTTTCTTTCATTTTTGTTTCCCGAATTTGCAGATGTTTTTAAGTTGGGTATGTATTATATCATGAAATGCTTTATGGTAATAAACTTTAAGGGCTTGGGGAATTGCATACATATTGATATTTTTGGTACTCCTGTGAATAAGCTTTGAGTCTGTATTCACATACATTCCATATGGATGCTATTAACGTTTAATTAAATTCATATTTTGAAGCTTTATCTCTTGAACTTTTTTTATTGCAGGTTCTTTACCCAATCATGGAGTGGGAAGCCACTGCATTTGGCCGTCCAGTTCTTGTCCTTGTACTTGTTGCTTCTCTGGCTTTATTCCCGGTATTCTTAATACCTTCTGGCCCCTCCATGTGGTTGGCTGGGATGATTTTTGGTTATGGCCTTGGTTTCGTTATAATAATGGTTGGAACAACCATTGGGATGATCCTTCCTTACCTAATTGGACTACTTTTCCGTGACCGCATTCACGTAAGCCATTTTGTTTCATATACGATCACAAATCCTCTCAAATTTTATGTTGTGTATATATATATATTTGAAGTAGATTTTTCTTATTGTTTGTGATTTTTGTTTCTATATTCTGCAGCAATGGTTAAAGAGATGGCCCCAGAATGCCGCAATGATCAGGCTTGCTGGGGAAGGGAACTGGTTCCATCAATTTCAAGTTGTTGCTTTGTTTAGGGTTTCACCTTTTCCCTATACTATATTCAATTATGCTGTGGTAGTGACAAATATGAGGTTTTGGCCCTACCTATGTGGATCAGTGACTGGAATGGTACCAGAAGCTTTCATCTATATCTACGGGTTTGTCTTTTTATTTTTGGCTCTTTTGATGGCTTAATGAGTTCCCTACCCTACCTTCTATATGAATATGAGAAACAAATGACTTTTCAACGGATAGAGATGTGACTGAACTTAGAACTTGTTTTCTTTATTATTCTTTTTAATAAAACATCTTTCATTTTCTCAGTGGTCGGTTAATAAAGACATTGGCGGACGCACAGTACGGGAAGCATCACTTGACTACTGTGGAAATCATATACAACATTATTTCTTTTGTTATTGCAATTGTTACCACTATTGCCTTCACAGTTTATGCAAAAAGGACTCTAAATGAACTCGACATGGAAGAGTTGAATGAGGAAGTTGCCTGTGTTTCTGAGAAGGGTAGTTTTGAGATGGATAAGCTTCCTCTTGAAAGGCCTAAGCAGCTTAGTTACTCATCTAATTTTTTATGATAGTGTATGTTAATGTATTTACAAGTTGTTTTAGGATTACATTTACAATACTTTTTCATTTGTCTGTTGTCCTCATACGCCCTATGATGATAACTGTAACTAGGATGTGGGATAGAAGCAAAAAGTCAAAAACGGTGACACCGTTTCTCTGATTTTGTTTTTGTTTTTTTTTAATTTTTTTGGTAAGTAGTTTCGCTTATTTGTATTTGCTCTAAAAAATTTCATGTATTTTTACTAGGCGTAATCTACACGGCCTGCTGATTTTTTCCCCATATTTTTCAATTATGCCACACAAATTAGTGCAGTCATTTGAATTGTAATATAATATAATTAATAATAATTTGATAATAAGTTTAAAAATGTAAAATATTAAATCAAAAAATGTATCTCCTAAAACAAGCAAAAACCCTTGAGTCCCATAAACTTGGAAAGAAAAAAGAAGCTTAGAGTTGTACAAGGTCCCAAATATTTGGGAGATGCTGATGAATGCAGCGTACCTTTCTAAGCCTATGAAGGGAAGCTGGACACTGGTGAAAACAATGGTGGAGTAAAAGACAGAAACAATCCACGTTGGGTTGTATTCTAGAGAACCGTTCAGGTCCTCTGCCATTTGGCCCATGTCATGGATGGTGTCACTTAAAGAAACGATATTTATTCTGCGGATTTAGAATACAAGCGTTATGTTAACCAGCTCTGAAGTTTGACTATCATGTACCAGAAGGAAAGGAATGGTTACCAGAGCAAAAAGTTATGGGGAGCTAAATGAAGTTGAAATAAAAAGTGGAATCCGATTCAAAGTGATCGACAGTTCAAAAGTAACGTGCAGAGTTCGCTAATAAAAAAAGAGAGTAAAACAATTGTCTCAATCTTATGAACAAGGTACACTATTTCCAGCATGTACACAGCATTGATATCGCGAGAGAACAAAATCAAAAGTAGTATGGAGTGGCGTTGCATCTGATTCAACGTACAAAATACACATCCTCGTCTCCTTTTTATAGTGCTCATGGCATATTCATCAAAAAGCTAGTGTTATTTCGAGGGATGGTTTTTAGCTGCTGAGACCATGCTTGTGCATAAATAGATCCACTGGCACAACATTTAGAACAACATAATGACTATCTTACAAATAAAATAAATAGAGACCCCAAGTTATAAAGGGATAAAGAGTTTGAGCAAGGTAGCTGTAAAACATTAGATGAAACTGTCAAACATAGATGCTGTTCATTTAACGAATTCAAGATTAAATACAAATATACTATGTATATCACAAAAAAAACAAAAACTTTTAGACAGACAGTCTCAAGTACCACTATCAATTCTCAGTACTAATCTTGAATCAAAGATTGTTCCATTACTTCCATTTGTTCATGTCCACCCTTGGCTTTGAAGTACCCCGATCTTCAAAATTATCAATACACTCAAGTCACTTGAGGTACTTGGTGGAAAGGGATAACGAATGGCATAACACCTTATGGTTTCCATGGAGCTGGAGGTGGTGGTGCTGTAGGAAACATTGGGGGGACAGCAGAGAAAATGGTATTTTTGTCAATCCCTGTGCTTTTATCACCTGACAATGCCACAAGTGCTGCTACTAAACCTGCATTTCCAGCAATAGTTGGCTCTGTGTAGTTGTAGTTAGTTCGGACATCATGGAAACCATCATGCTTGTCAGGACCAGCAACCATAGCTCCAACAATTGTATTAGGATTTGGCTTCGGTGTGTCCCTCCATTTCCATCCTCCTACACAATTGTACTTAATCTTGTTCTTTGGTATAGATGCACCCCTATGGTGAACGTGTTTTGGATAATGATTACCAAAACCTACAACATAGCTCATTTTCCTCGGGTTCTTCCCAAGGATGTAATCCATCTGCAAAATCACCCGGAAAAGGGAAAAATAAATAAATTAGCCCAGACATTTCATATTGATTTGAATTATGCAACTTAAAGTAGCAGAAATATCACACACCTGGGTCTTGGCAAAGTCTCGAAGAACATTAGTGGAATAGAAATTGGGTCCACAATACCATCCAGGTGTATCAGCAGCATCGAGATAATCACTGTATAGGGCAGCCAGAAAGGCTGCATTGACAACATATTGGAGAGGCTGAGGCCTACCATGGTTTAATTGAATCAAGCCCCCTGGTTGCAAAAAATACAGATATTCTTATTAGAATAATAATTGGACAATCATGAAATATGGTGCGCAGAAGAAAGGTTTGAAGTGGGAGAATTTTTTACCCTTCGTTCTATTAAAGCTTGTGAAAATTGGCAGGTAGGAGCACATGATTATGCCGGTCTGATTGTGAAATGTGCTTAAAATTTCTTCATATGGATAACCAGGACTCAGGAACAACCTCAAACGACTCAGAAGAACCTAAATACAAGATGAAAAGATTACATTACTAACTTCTCTTCGTATGTAACGTATGACTTCCTTCTAAATTCAAAAGTTATAAACTCAGAAGGAAGTCAAGCAAATCAGTCAAATGTATTTGGTCAACATGGCTATGACCTCTAGCGTGATCAAATTAAAATTAAGATCTTAAAAGAAAGGGAACATTCTAGGGTGAGAAAAAATTTAACACAAATAACGAGGGAGGCTCAAGCAGTTGCGTGCAGAGTTGAACTTGTCAAAAAGCATTGTTAGTACACTATCTATCCCCTAAAACAAGTTGTCCATAATTTGGGGAAAAAACATGATAGGAGTTTCTGGCAAAAATATTTGTAGTTTAGGAACAAATAACAGAATAATTGGTCAACAATGTTCAGAAAACGGTTAATGAGTAAATCATGTATCCACTTAATTAACCATCTGTATGCTTAATCATACTTTTGAAGTTTTTTTTTTTTTTAACCAGGAATTCCTAAATTGTAATTCTTAACATAAACCTTCAGTCCAAACACAGTGAGTACAACTTTTACGAAGGTGTCTTGTGCCAAAAATTGAAGGGTAAGTATGAACAACAAAAGCAGCAAGAGTAATCAGCTAACAAAAAGATCTTCAAATACTTACTAAAAATAAAAGAAAGAGAGTTAAGGTCACAAGAGAAAAAAGGCAGTATTAAAAAAAAGAAAAAAAAGAATAAGGACCTGAGCACCAGCAAGCTTGTTATCCCAGCTGAGCACACCATAGTCAGGGCCTCCCCAGAAGGCACCAGCATGCTTGGCGATGCCAGGAGTAGTGGCAAGCTTAAGGTAGGATGAATTTCCAGTGGCATAATACATCCAAGCCCCACCCCAAACGAACTCATCCCAATAGCTAGTTGAATTGTAGAATTTAGCAGCATCGGAACCAGTGGCACTGTACCTGCCTCTCTGATTCCTGGAGAACTTAAAGAGCGTGGTAGCACCATGAACAAGTTTCTGCGAATAGGCTCTGTTGTCTTTGAAGACAATGGAAGCGGCAGCCAAAGCAGCAGCCATTTCAGCAGCAAGATCGGAGCAACCGTGACATTCACTAACGGTGCGTTGATAATCGATATCCTCAGGACGCATCCAGCAGTAATGGTCATTGTGGGTCGTGCTCCCTCCAGAAGTATCACCAGATCCAACCTGCGCAGCAAGCGTGTTAATCGTATCAGCAGAATTGTTGAATGTCTTGAGAAGATAATCCGTTCCCCATTTGATAATGTCCTTGACATGGGCAAGCTCCCCTGCAGCTTCATACTTCGCACTGTATTCGATGACACTCCAACTCAACATGGTCATGGCAAATGAAGCGGGGAAGTTGAACTTGATTGCATCTCCAGCATCGTAATAGCCACCGACCAGATCCTTAATCACACTCGAGGTAGCGCCAGTTTTGCCATCTTGAAGACATGAGTTACCTCTCCACGAAACATTGTTATGCCGAGGTAGTTTTCCTGATTTTTGGGCATTGAAGAAAAGGAGGGCCTTGTGGAGGGCGAGAGTGTAGTTATCGGGTGGGCCCTGTTTGTGGTGGTGGCGGGGTACGGTTTTGACGATGAGCGTGATGAGACCAGCTAATAAGGCACAGGCGACGAGGGTGCCGACGGTCCAGAGAAAGATTTTGCGGCTGACAATGATGCAGCCGAGATCTACGTATTTCTTCTTCTTCTTGTTCTTCTGCTCGCCGGCACCGAGGAGCCAGCTCTGCTGAGTCTCGTCGAGGGCAGCTCTGTCCAATTCCTGAAGATTGCGGCTCCGGTCATCGTCCGTCGCGGAATCGGTGGCATGGATCTCGAGCGGGCCACCCCACGGATCCCTACCGTACATACTCATCTTCAATCAATCTACTACTACTGGATCAATCAATAATCACACACACAAATCTTAAAAGTACCATTACTCTTTTTAATAGTCAGTCAGTTACAGCCTTGGTGGTGGTGTCGGTGGCTGTTGTTGGCGAGAAGTGACAACAAGTCAATAATTGAATCTCATGTGCCTTCTTCCCTATTTCTTTATTTGCTTTTTTCCTTTTTCTTATTGAATTTGAAGGAGCCAGCTCACAAGTGGACTGGACTGCGACAACTGACGTCTTATGTCTGTAGCCCAACCATACATCCTCCTTCTACAGCTCACGGTAATCGTGATTAGGATTATTTTATATTGGTATAAATTACATTCTTAAAATAATTGATTTTATTTATATTTAAAAAATTTAATTTATTAAATATTTGAGTTATTATATATAAATAAATCAATGATTAAGATTTCACATAAATTTTTTTATTTTTACACATAAAAATGTTTCTGCAGTTACTGCAGTCTGCAGATAAGCAGATAAGTTAACTGTACTTTTTTTTTGGTAAGCAAAGTTATCTATACTTACTTCCAAAACGACGTCGTTTTAGTATTGAAATATTAAAAAATTATAATTATAAAGACTATTATAATCTTGAAATAAATTAAATTATAAAAACACCTTATTTTTGTTCCTAAATGACATTATTTTGGACTAATACAAATAAGTTATCTGCATTTATTACAGAAAAAACGAACATAAAAATATCAAGCTCCTTTTTTAATAATCAACTCAATAATTATCTTACTCATTTCAATACGAAGAATTTTCGAAACAATTACCAAAACAATAAAATAAAAAAATGTTAAGCTGTCTTTTATGATAATTTAACACGCTTTTGTTTTATTATGTAGTCTTGTTTTATTTTTTAAATAAAAGATTCCATTAGTAATGTTTGGTGGGAATGTTAAAACGCGACAAAACACGACATATTAATTTTATTTTGGACTCAATGTATATATTTTTTAAAATTAAATAAAACAAGACATTAAGATAAAAAAATTAATCCGTTTTACTTATGCAAAAAAAAAAAAATGGTACCTTGGATCTAATGTCGAAACAATAACTAATTGATTAAATTGAAAGAAGAACGAACACAATAAGTGTACGAAAATACTATTTTTCTTTTGTAAATTTTATTAATAAAAACAACATAATAATAGGGTTTTTCAAATCTTAAAAAGACAAAATAAAATAGGGTTCACTTTTTTTACGGTCAATGTAAATAACTTAGTTAAATTGAGCCCAAAACATCGTCGTTTTGAGGTAAAAATTAAGATATTTTTGTAATTATAATTTATTTTAAAATTATAATAGCCATTTTCTTTATAATTTTTTAATTTTTTAACTCAAAACAACATTGTTTTAGAAGCAAATGTAGATAACTTATCTACGTTTGCTGTAGAAACATTACATCCAATAAAATAATGAAAAAATAAATAACTATAACTATACGCAATCAAAGGAGATAACACAACCAACGCATATTCAAACATAATCTAAAAAAAATAATAAAAAAATAATGACAATTATTAAAATATCCTAAACTATAAAATAAATTATAGAAAAACTCAATTTAAATCAGTCAGCTTCCCCCTTTTATATTGATGCAACCAACAGGTGATTGGAGGCATCTATTCCAAATTTCCAACTAGCGATCATGGAGTCATATTATGGTGTCATTATCTCTTAACACCAACTGAATGTATAATTGTATATGCATTGCTCCCCTGATCTAGTGTACAAGGGTCCGAGATTTCAACTGGGTTTGCCCTCGTTGTACAAAATAATCAGAAGGCGAGTAAAATGTAAAAAAGATCTTTTTTTTTTTGGTAAAGAATGTAAAAAAGATCTTACTATTGTTATCTTGAGTGATCCTAACCATATAATGAAAAAAAAAAAAAAAGATAACTAAAGATCGTGTAACATTCTTATTCCCTCATGAGTATTATTTGTGGAAAATCTTTCATTATAACTGTTATGCATTTAAGGTCACTATCTATCGTATTATTGTACATTAATAAGTCAATCAATCAAATAAACAAGTAATACATGGATCACATTTTTTATTTTTATTTTTGTAATAATGGAGCACATTTTTTGTGCTCAAGTCAAGGAGAGTAGGTACAATCTTTTCCAAAAGGAAAAAAAAATACGAGAAAAAACAATCATAAAAATAAAAATTGTATAAATGTAATTTTTTTTTCATATTTAATAAAAGATACATGAGTGTTGGATATATCTGTAATACGAAACTTATTTTCTGATATATCTGACCTAATATCTTGACACATGAGAAATGACAAATGGATACACTGGGGTGCAATTGGCAAATGACAAATGAGTCCTGATACTTGTATTGCCCATTACCCATCATTGCCTTATTGGGCCAACGGAAACCTCCAACCACAGCAGCCCATCTTTCCATTCCTGTTCGCCAAGTTCGTTTAATCCTGCCCGATAGGATTCTCCTCTTATTTCAAATTAAAAATAAAATAAAATTTATTTCCATCTAAATATAAAAAATAAAGTAATTAAATAGAAATAATATATATCAAATTTTTATTTGAAAATAACGCCACACACATCTAAAACTTTACTCAATTTATTTTGTGTTTTTAATATATTTAATTAAAGAAATTAAGTAACAATAATATATATCAAATTTTTATTTGAAAATAACGCCACACACATCTAAAACTTTACACAATTTTTACACGAAAAACATTATTCTTATGTGTAATATAAATAATGGCTTCGCTACTACAGATAAACTAATACGACGTCGTTTTGAGACGAAAATTATAGTGTTTTTTGTAGTTTTAATTTATTTTATAGGTATAATAATCTTTATATTTATATTTTTTTAAAATTTCAATATCAAAACGACATCGTTTTAAAAATAAATGCAGATAACTTCTCCAAAATATTTTTCCCATAAATGATATCTCTTTCATGCACCCGCATAAATGGTGGATCCCACCTAAACCTATCAGGACTGACATAAGAAAAGTGAACCCCTCTTGTAATTTTTTTGTTTTGTCTAGAGTTTTACCTAGAGTTGCCTACTGTTGAAAAGGACGTTTAGGCGAGTGAGTTCGTGCTTATCTGCTTTGAACTTGGAAGTATCAGCTGAGCATAGACATTGAGCGATGGTATGTAACTTTGATGCCTCCTCCATTTTGATTTGGTGTGTTTGATGATTATTGATTACTGATTATGGTTGTTTGATTTGAATAGGCTGAAGAAAAACAAGATAATAAGCTGAAGCTGTATTCATATTGGAGGAGCTCAAGTTCCTTCCGAGTCCGAATTGCTCTCAACCTCAAAGGTACTCTCTTATTCTCTTACTCACACAATCCACACTGTTTCTTTGTATGTATATCTCTGACTCTCTCACCTTTTTATTCACTATTCAGGGCTCCAATATGAGTACAAAGCGGTCAATCTGTTGAAGGGAGAACAATCTCACCCCGGTTCGGTTTGTTAATTCTTGCCTTAACCATTCCAACTTGTAAATTACAAACTAATGGATTTAATTCCTTTTCACATGTTCAGAATTTCTCGAGCTCAATCCTGTTGGTTTTGTTCCCGTTCTAGTGGATGGCCATGCTGTAATTTTCGACTCTCTCGCCATTATTATGGTCAGTCCTTTATTTCCATTTTCCAGATCTTAAATGCTTTCCATATTTCTTTTCAAATCTGTATATCTTCATTTGCATTTTTTTCTATGCATATGTATGCAGTATTTGGAGGATAAGTATCCTCAACAGCCTTTGCTCCCTTCTGATATTCATAAAAGAGCAATCAATTTCCAGGTACAACTCCATTCTCTTTCGCCAAAAAATAAAACTAATTAGCCCATACATATGTATTACTATCATGCTTGCCTGTCCAATGTTAAAGGGATGTCAATCATATCATATTCGCATTCAAATGAGAATTTTAAGTCTCATATTGTTGATGTTTCCCGTTCTCTTTCCCTCATTGTAAGCTGCATTATAAGAGTGGGGATGGGGAGTTTCAAAGCTATGTTTCTGGCCCTGTCACATGGATTCTCTTCTAATGATTTGATCCACAGGTTGCCAGTATTGTTTCCTCAACAATACATCCTCTTCATAACTTAAGTGTTCTGGTATGTATGCCACTTCTTCTTTTTTCCAAAATTATTGTTAGTTTATATATCTATTTTTTAATGAAGCAACCATTTCTGGATACTAGAGTGCATAAGATATGCTATTGTTATTTTGCTTTTCTGTTTCCAGAATTACATCGGGGAAAAAGTTGGCCCTGATGAAAAACTTCCTTGGGCCCAAAGTATAATTAGAAGAGGCTTCACAGGTGAGGTTTGACTAACTTGCTCACCCAGCACTTTAGAGAGGAAAAAAAAAAAGTAGCAAAAGAGAAAGTTCCGTAGTTAAGGGTCATGCATTTGTTCAAAGTTAAATTTTTTACTGTGATATACTAGCTTATTACCCATGATAACAGATCATTCATAGAAATAATGGGTCTGTTTGATTGTGTTCTGGTTTTTTTGTTTTTAAAACTGTTTTGTAAAACAGTTATGGAAATAGTTGTTTTCTATATTTTTTTCTTTTTGAAAGTTAAAAACAAAAATAGAAAATAAAAACAACTCAGACATGTTTTCTAAATTTGATTTTAAAAACAAAAAAACAGTTATAGTTTTCAAAACATTTTTTACAAAACAGATGTTGCCAAACGAGTTTTTTAGTTTTTTTGTTCTGAAAACTAAAAAACTGTTTTCCAAAATAGAAATCAAACAGAGCCAATGTTTACTCTCTCATTCTTGGTTCTATTGACCCAATTCGTCCTAAAGTGAAGAGCCAAACATGTATCCAAATGACCCGGAAAGGAGATGACCCCCAGCAATTAAAATTTTCTTCCTATACTGTGTATCCCTATTGGTGTTTTCTGCAATATTGAAAGTTTTTTTTCTTCTTTTTTTTACCTTCTTCTAAATGGAGCACATACAGAACTTGACAATCATATTGATAGTATGAATTTGAAAATAATTGTTGAACACTAGTTGAACACTACATCTCTTGATAAACATTTTGACTTAAAGAGGAATATATGACATGGACAAAAAATAAATGAGGAATGTATGATGATAACCAATTTCAGTCCCGTGTTCCAAATTATCCCTTACTTGGTAGTTCATGAGACTATTATTAACCAGCTGTATTGCTGATAATTGATATCTATCACAATCAGAGCTCAACTGTCTTGAGATGAGTGTTTCATTAAGTTTTGAGAATTAACTGTTCATAAAAAAGACTGAATTCAGCCAAAGAATATGAAGTGGACCTTTTGATTGGTAAAAGGTAAAGCTAATTGCCCATGTGGAAAGAACATTTGTTATCTTGAGCAGTCAGGTCTCAAGTCTTGACTAGTATCTTGTGTTGGAGGTTATGGGTTTGAGAGAGAAGGGTTTTGAGGTGCTTGAAGTATTACACCAAGAGGCATCAAGTTTGGAATGCTCAACAGTGTTACCTCCAGCTTAGGAAACCCTAGAGATAATGCAAGCTATTGGGCTCCAGCCCATATGGACCCAAATAACCATGATTTCACCTATTGAGTTTGTATGTGAACATACTATTGGACTGTATTATTAATATATCCAACATCTTGTAATAGACTTGCATGTCCTGTTAATAATAATAAAACAAAAATCACTTCCCACGAAATCCCGACTTGCTAGGGCAGGGGTGAAAGAAATTCTTATACACAATCTTATCTTTGCATTTTTGTAAAGGGGCGGTTCCTAGATTGCATGTTTTGTTAATGATTGAAGAAAATATTCATTGTGTTTTTTTTTTCCTTATGTTATGTCTTTCCTTACCAAATAAAGATTTCAGTGTGTTTTTGACTTAATCAAATGCTATTTACAATTACATGTGTTTCAGCACTTGAAAAGCTATTGAAAGACCACACAGGAAGATATGCAACTGGAGATGAAGTTTTCCTGGTATGTTGCTGATTATTCGAGTTCAATGATTTGAAAATTAAAAAAAGGAACGGATGACTCTTTCTCAATGGTCCAGTAGCCTAAAATTTTTGGCTAGTAATATCAAAGATTCCTATGTCTGACGGGATATAATGTAATAAATATATTTATGCTCTGATATTTTAAAGTACAATTTAAAATTTAAATCGATTTAACTCCAAAGTTAATGATCACAAGTTTTTGAAAATTAAAAGGATTAGCTATTGAAACAAGCACTAGGTTTGTATTCTTTTTGGAATATATTTATCAGCTTAATGTTGCACATTAGTTATTTATAATCTAACACATTGATTATCATTTGCAGGCGGATTTGTTTTTAGCATCTCAGTTATATGCCGCATTTAAGAGATTCAACATTCAAATGGTAGTATTCTGTCTAGGGTCCCATGTGTATATTTTATTTGGGGGAATAAAGGATGGTAATAAAACGTGTGCTTGCTATGATACCATTACTATAGCCTCTTTGATTAAAGATGTGATTTTCATATATCCCTTATTATAATTAAAATTTAATGCACGACACTTTCAGCCTTGTGTTTTGTCCACCCTCCAAAACAATATAGGCTATCGCCTACATGCCTTTGGCAGTTGCCTATCAGCTTTAGCTTTTAGTTGATTTATATTTTAATGATTAAGTACCAAGCCTTATTTAGTATCCTTTAAATCAAGCTAATAATATGAATGTGTAAGATGCAGAGTTAATCGTAGTTCTAGTTCAGATCTGTTTGATAGTAGGATTTCAAAGAAGTGCATGACTTTCTGTCTTGTACTATTTGTTGACTGTTTATAAGTTTGTAAAGTGCTTGTAATGGATGTTGTTGGGATATTCAAGTGTGATGAATTTCACATTGGCATGAGTTAAGTGAACTGTATATAAGTGGGGGGATCTATGAATCCAATGCCTTAAGATTTTAGGTTAAGATGTGGCGTCGGATCCACTTGCTACAGTTGGTGTAGCGTAGCCCATTGATGGTGGTGTCCTCCGCCACGGGCTTCCTCTAGATCCGCCTGACAGTGGTATCAGAACCGAGTTGGGCTCGGGCTAGCCTGGGGATTGACTAGAGTATTTGGGACTGGGTACTTGGTTGAGGGAGAACGTACCAATGTTGGGTTTTACACTTAATGTGGAGATTATTGGATGGTAATGGGCTGTATATCAATAGGGGGACTGTGAACCTAATGCTTTAAGGTTTTAGGTTGAGATGTGACGTCGACCCATTTGCTATAGTTGTTAGCCCATTGATGGTGGTGTCCCCCGTCACGGGCTCCCCGTGGACCCTCCTGACAAATGTTTATAAAACAAAACTGACAATTGGATTAGAAGGAGGATGGAGTTAATGATAGGGAGTTCAATTTGGATAGAACGAGTCAACGTACAAGTCTATTTTATAGTTTGCAAAATCTTTGATTGTATATTAAATTGAATTGCACAAATTCATCAAATGAGAACTTACTTTTCCCCTTATTTCCCAAGCAGAATGAGTTCCCTATTCTATCAAGATTACATGAGACTTATTATGAGATCCCGGCATTCCGGGAAGCTTTACCAGATAACCAGCCAGATGCAGTACATTAGTTGAACCGATAATTTGGTACTGGTAAGTGATCTCTAAAGCATTTCGGATATTTTGTAGAGCAGTTATATATTATTTAGTTTTTCGAATGTGTCAATGTTCTACATTATACCACTTTTTATTGGCTTTTGTTATCTTGGGCACAGTTTTTAATTTTCAATGCTTGATTTTAATTGATTGATCACAGAAATGTGACCTGATATTAAGTTGGAGAAATTGCAGGAGGAGGAGCTACCGGTTGGGCATCAGGCTGAATTTGTAAAAACGATGTAAGATACTTAATCTAGCAATAAGGTTGCCTTGTACAATATTTATTGCACTTGGCATCGTGGACAGTGGATAAATTAGTGATTTGCGTTGTAATTCCTTATGTTTGGTTTCCATCTCATATTCCCGATCAACGTAGCTTGATGGATGGTTCTTTTAATGGTCATGTTCCTACATTTAATATTTAAAGTAAACAAGTTGCCTTATTACTCCGTACCACAACCAAATCAGCAAGAGCGGAGTGTATAAAAATGGCGAACGATATTTGCACACTAGAAGCGCAGTATATAAACCATAACGGAGTTTTTTTAAATGTGCTATCAAAAGGTTGAAGAACCCGATCAAGTTTAAATACAATCATATAAGTCGGGTGTTCAAGATTTATGAACATGGAGGAGAGAAATTCAAACTCATCTGAACAAAATGGTTACCTTGTGTTCATTCAAAGATTTTAATGCATGTATTTTTTTATTTTTTTTATCTTCCTATTTTATTGGTTTATGGTGTGTTTGAGATTTGGGAGGAGGGCAAATCAAAAGACAATGAGGATTAAATAATAAGTTTTTTCTTTGGATGTTAAGATACTTTAGATCTTGTTGTAAGTTGTGTTGATCGGATAGTCTCTTATTTTTTTGGATACATTGGATCGTCTCTGAAGATGTGACTGATGAAGAATTTCAAATACCAGAATGCATATATACGCTTATAAAATCTATTATCAAATAGAAAAAATAGAATGAATCGTGCATGCAAGTTATTCTATTTTGTTTTTAATTATTCCAAGTGGTAGAGATATCGAAAAGGAAATGTATAATCTTAAATTTCTTCCGTCATCGGTAAGGAGATTTGAACTCAATTATTGGAAGGGATTGCAAATGAAATGTCAGTTTGAAAATTCAACTAAACGTTAAAAAATAAAAAAATTTAAAATTAAAACGAAATGCCAAAATATTGACTTGTCAACAGTTAGGTTGCAAAACATGGGATTAGTTTATTTAGGTGTGGTAATACCAACAGCAGAAAATGTATAATTTGCATCTCGAAGGAGGGGTCGTTCAAAGTGTGATAATAATACAATACCATAGCAGCTGCAGAAAAGAAAAACCAAGCTAACAAACATGGTATGTTATGGTTTGGCACCAACAAATTTCAATTTTTCTTTGCTGTGTGCTGCTGAGTGGTCATTGCTAATGCTTATTTCTTGCCCTTTGTTTCATTAGTCAACGGGTCAACCTGAAAATAAGCTGAAGCTCTATTCACACTGGATGAGCTCGTGTTCTTTTCGAGTCCGAATTGCTCTCAACCTCAAAGGCAATCTCTTATTCTATTGAAATGTAACAAATGTTCGTTTCTACCTCTTTTGCTTAAAACCTATGTCTCACCTTCGTATTTTGATTGTATTCAGGGCTAAAATATGACTACGAAACGGTCAATCTCTCGATAATTTCTAATCCTGGTTTGTTTTTTCTGTTTGACCATTCTTACGTTGTATCATGATTGCAAAATTGTAAAAACTATATACAATACAAGTGGTTTGAGTATACTAATTTGTGATTTTTCAATTCCTTCTTTGTGACCTTGCTCTTGTGGCTTTGACATATGTTCAGAGTTTCTGAAGCTCAATCCTGTTGGGTATGTTCCCGTTCTGGCGGATGGCGATGTAGTGATTGTTGACTCTTTTGCCATTATTATGGTGATTCCCTGATTTCTTTTACTTCCTTTCCCCATTTTTCTCTTCAGATGTCTTCATTTTCTTGTTTTCTACACTTACATGCAGTATTTGGAGGATAAGTATCCTCACAATCCATTGCTGCCTCTTGACATTCATAAAAGAGCAATCAATTTCCAGGTACAGCTGCAATTGTTTCAACTTGCAAAGCTTATATTTCAGAACTTTAACAAATGGCTTCTCTTCTTATGATGTAATCAACATTCTTCCCCAGGTTGCCAACATTGTTTCCTCAGCTATACAGCCTTTTCAAAACCGAACTGTAGTGGTATGTTTAAGTAAATTTTCTTAAATAAGAAAAAGTATGTAGATGTTACATTATTGTTCATATATTTCTGTTGTGAAATAACTTTTTTTGAGAATGCTGGAGTGTATGTCATACGTTTATTGTTATTTTCCTTTCCTTCCCTATTTGCAGAAGTACATTGGGGAAAAAGTTGGCTCTGATGAAAAACTTCAATGGACCCAAAGCGCTATTGGAAAAGGCTTCAAGGGTGAGGTTTGATTAAATTGCTCACCCATCATTTTAGAGAGGAAAAAAAAGCGTGATTGGAAAAGGTTTCAGGGGTGAGGTTTGACTAGGTTGCTCACCCACTTTAGAGAGGGGAAAAAAAAGTGTGATTGGAAAAGGCTTTCATGGGTGAGGTTTGACTAGGTTGCCCACTCAGCACCATAGGCGGAAAAAAAAGTAGCAAGATAATGTTCAGTGGTTAAGGATTATGCACTTATTTGAAGTTAGACGATTTATTTTGATATACTAGCTTAGTGCCAATGATGGCAGAATATTCAACAACGTAGGTTCTTTGTTCCGTAGATCCCATTTGTGCAAAAGTGATGAATCGAATGTTGTATCTAAATAACCTGGAAAGAAGACAATCCCATTAATTAGAATTTTCTTACTATACTTTGTATCCTAATGCTGCTTTCTGTAATATTGGAAGTTATTATTTTAAACGGAACGCACACAGAATTGACTATCATAACGATGGTATGAATAGTTAGCAGAGAACAGAGCAATTGAGGCTCTACTACTGGAACACTCCATCTCATGACACACATTTAGACTTAAAGAGCGACATTTGACAATAACCAATTTCTATCCTGTATTGCAAATTGCCTAAGTTGCTAGCTCACGACACGATCATTAGTTTATTGCTGATAGTTGATATCTATCATCGTCAGGACCTCAACTGTTTTGAGATGAATGATTCATTATGTTTTGAGAATTTACTGCTCATAACAAGACATCCCTGCAAACCTGATCTGAACCAAAGAAAACCTTTTGATTGATGAAAAGCTAAGCAACCAGGGCTATTAGGCTAATAGCCCTGGTGGAAAGAACGTCAGCATTCAGGTTTTGTCAGTTTGAAGAAGTTCTTCGCTGTGATAGTTAATTCCCACCCTTTTAACAATGAGATATATTTGTCTATTCTATATAGGTGCCTTGGGCCAGCCCTGGTGCCCAATCTACCATCCCACTACAGAATAAAACATCATTTTCACTCAATATTCCCTTGATTCCCTCACATGATCATATACCCATCATGAGCATTATGTCTCTTGTACACCTAGTGTGGGATCCACAGGCAATAATGGTGCTGGTGCTGAAAGCACTCGCCTTTTCAATATTCCTCAACTGACTATACAATACACGCTCACACGAAAGGTTGACTTTTTGCCTTCACTACTGAATTCTCTCGTGCACCTTTCCCTCCCTGCACTCATTCGCTAGAACCTTGCCTTAAACACACACTTCTGTCTACTCCTCCGTACTCTGGTGGTCTACTTCTGTTGAGAACCTCAGCCGACTTACTTGAGACCTGATTCTTTATGCCAGTGACTCTAACTCGGTCCATACAGTAAACCATTATCTTCCCACCTTGGGTCGAATATCGACTTAACTTTCCATTCTAGTACACTGTCTATGTTCTTACTATATTTGGAGTACTGAGTTCATTTAGTTTGTCCACGAATGAAATTTCAATTTTAAGAGGGTTTTAGGATTAATTAAATATTGAAATGCTATTTTACATGTGTTTCAGCACTTGAAAAGCTATTAAAAGACCATGCAAGAAGATATGCAACTGGAGATGAAGTTTTCCTGGTATGTTGCAAATCCATGGAGTCTAATAGGAACAGATAACTCCTTTTCCAGGGCCCAATAGCCTAAAAATCTTGGCTAGCAATGTGAAACATTATTATGCCTGTCAACAGGCTATAATGTAATATATGTACTTGTGCTCTGATCTTTTGGAGTACAATTCGAATGAACGCAGTTCAACTCCAAAGTCAAAGATCATATATTTCTGAAAATTGCTACAGCTAGCTATAGTAACAAACACTAGCTTAGTATCTTTGTTGGAGAATACTTTTCAGCTGCATGTTGCACTTAATAGCTATTTATAACCTAACACTGTGATTATCATATGCAGGCAGATTTGTTTTTGGCGCCTCAGTTACATGCAGCATATATGATATACAACATTGACATGGTATTATTCTGTCTTATTCTGTCCATGGTCCCATGTCTATCATTTGGGTGGGGAATAAAGGAGGGTAATAAAATGTTTTGAGTTGTATTGCTTTGGTACCGTTACTATAGCCTCTTTGATCAAGGATGTGATCTTCGTTGTCTTCCTTCTAATAATTGAAATTTTTAAGGGAAGGCAGTTTCGGCCTTGTGTTTAATAAAGCCATAGAGGGGTTTTTGAACTTTTTCTCTTTTAAAAATTGTTCATATAGACTAGCTTCCCATTATTATTATAAATAATGTGATCTGTGTCATATATTGAATTGTTTAATAAATTCATGAGATCACAACTTCCTTTTCCCTTTATTTTCTAAACAGAAGGAATTCCCTATTCTATCAAGATTACATGAGACATATAATGAGATTCCGGCATTTCGGGAGGCTGTGCCAGAGAATCAGCCAGATGCAGTACACTAGTCTAACCAATAATTTGGGAGTGGTAAGTGATCTCTACACAACAGCACCTGAGGCAATTTTTGAAAGCCAATATTTTTTATTTTACTAGTTCTGTTAATTTGCTGAAGTCAGTATTCTACAGTATATTAATTATAATTGGCTTTTAAGCACCATTTTTTTAATTTTCAATGGTTGATTTTAATTGATTGATCTTTGATCACAGAAATGTGACCTAATATTAAGTTGGAGTTATTGAAGCAGCAGCAGCAACTGATTCATCATCATATTAAATCTTTAAAAAAGATATGAGATACTTATTCTTGCAATAAGGTTGCTACGTGCAATATAACGGACAGCGCATAAATTAGTGATTTGGTTTGTAATGAAAAAGTATGACTAAAAGCCTTGTGTTTATTTTCTGTCTTATTCCTCGTCAGTATAGTTTGATGTTTGGTTCTTAATGGTCTCATGCTCCTACTACCTTTTTCTTTTCTTTGGGTGGGGGACCAGGGAGGATAATTTTCCTTAGAGCTTACACCCTCAAATCTACCTCCCATGGCTATGGAGACTCGGAGAGAACAAATGGAAAACTTTATTGAAAGGCAAAATCTTGGTGGTTCCTTTCTCCACTGGCGTCGCTCTAATCTTCTTGTCCATGCATATATCACAAGTGAGTCTTTAACAGGGGTTGATTGAGTTTCTTTTTTATCTAAAGATTTAAAATTGGACCGAACCAATGACTCAACGAAATAAGCAGGTTTGGTTAATAACATTAAAATAAAAAAGATTTGATTTGGTTTAAATTGGCTCAACTTGATGTGAGTTAGCTTTATTGTAGGAGCCTATCAGTAAACCTGAAAACTTCATAATTAATTTCTATTATTATGTTTTTTTTTTAATTTACTTAAATATTATTTTAATACAAATATTCACCTATTTTAAGTTGCAATTAACTTTAAATCTTTTAATATAAGTTAATTAAATAATATTTTTATATTTTATAAATAAAGAAATGAAATGCCCAATAGAGCTATCTGACTAACTTATAATCTGCCTATAGCTGAAGTGGACCAATAATTTCTCTATCCATATTATACATAGGCATACAATTGGCTCAGTATATAGCAAAATTCACACCCCTATGTTTTTCGATCCTTATTTGTCATACTTTTTGGTCGAAGATCTCTTTGTCAGGATCGAAAATCAATCAAATTCCTTTTGTAATTTTAGTAAATAACCCTCACTCACTGTACGCTATCGTCAATGCTTTAATTCCACAACGGCAAAATTGATTGGTAGGATTCGTAGGAACACACGGCACAAGCACATTTTCTGCGTAACCTGTGTTGTGTTGTGTTGTGGCTAAGTGCATTATAAAGAAACGTTGAGCGGAGCACAACAGAACCAAACCCAGAAAGCATGCACATACATGAGTAATAAGCCCATGCCACTGCTTATAAAGAAGAGGGGTTACTGTGAATTCCCACTACATTAGTTTCAATTTTGATCATCATTGCACTTTTTGCTGTCTTCACTAACTAATTCTCCCCAAAAGTTTAAGTTGTTTTATCACCGGGAAGATATATGAATTGTTTTATTATATTTGTTAAAAAAATTCTTATTTTTTTATTCAAAGTGTAGATAATGCGCATGTCTTTTTTTTGTTTCTTTTTTAGTTTATAAATTAAAAAAGGAATGAGGATAGCAAACATCAAACTCTAAGGCTCTGTTTGAATACTGTTCTGCAAAACAGTTTTTTAGTTTTCAGAACAAAAAAACTCATTTGGTAAGACCTGTTTTGTAAAAAATGTTTTGAAAACTATAACTGTTTTTTTGTTTTTAAAATCAAATTTAGAAAACATGTCTGAATTGTTTTTGTTTTTAACTTTCAAAAAGAAAAAAATATAAAAAACAATTGTTTCTGTAACTATTTTACAAAACAGTTTTAAGAACAAAAAAATCAGAACACAATCAAACAGGCCCTAAATCACTTAGTCATAGTTAAACAAATTTTTTTACCATTAATCTTTATAAAACAACCTCTTTTAAGTTTAAATTGTTAGGTGAAATGATTATTTACGTAATATTAAAGTCGTCCACATGACTAAGTGGTCATGAGTTCGATCCTCGTTATCCTCTACATTTTAGTGGAATTAGTTCAGCTCAAACTAGAATAAAAAAGAATGAATTTGTGTAATATCCACACTTCAAACTTAAAAAGCTCTAATGAGAGTGATATGTTAGAGAGAGATATTATAAAACGATTAAAGGCTCATCACTTATAAATTTAAATTTTTGGGTTAAATTGATTTTTTATATGATATCAAAGTTGACATGGCTAAGTAGTCATGAGTTTGATTATTACTATTCATATTTTATTAATAAAAATAAATAAATATTATGAAATTTATTAATTAAATATTATAAAATTTATTAGGACAGATAAGCTATACCTAATAAAATAGATAAGTTAAGAGCGAGGGGGCATCTATCATCATAAAATTAGGGGCAACCATTAAGAATGGAGTTAAGTGCAAACAAAAATTGATAGTTAAAGAACAATAAGAACGACAATAATGAAGGTGATTATGAATCACCTAAAAAAATATTGATATTATAATGATAAGAATTGTACATCCCAAATGGGATTATGGGAGACAGTTTGGAGCAGATTATATATATATATATATATATATATATATAGAGAGGATCCTTTTGACACCGGTGTCAAAAAAAAAGTTTGACACCTCATCTGAGAGCCGTTAGATTAAAAAAAAATCAACGATTCTGATTTGTAAGCATGTGACACCATTGATTTTTTTTAATCTAACGGCTCTTAGATGAGGTGTCAAACTTTTCCTTTGACACCGGTGTCAAAGGATCCTGCCTCATATATATATATATATATATATATATATATATATATGAAAAAATATTTTTCCGACAACTTGAGATAAGTTTATCTCCGGCTACCCTAAAACTACGTCGTTTTGTTTATTTATTTCCTTATATTAATTGATTCATCTTTGAATGATTATGATTCTTTTTTTTCTCTCTCTTCCTTCATTATCATTGATCCATCTTTGTACGGTTATGATTTATTAGCCGGAGATAAAATTATCTCCGGCAGCTTGAGAAATGATAAGCTCGTATATATATATATCAAATTTGATTAAGGGAACAAGTTCTTTATCTCTTGAACCAATAATTATTGTTTACATTATACAAGAAAATTTTATATCTAAAATGTTCTTACTGTGTAACATTGTTAATTGTATCAGAAATATTTGTGCAAATATATAAAGATAAATTGTATTGGTAACCTGATGGTTGACTCAAGTGGCAACATGAGCCAATGACAAATAAATCACCAAAAAGAATAGAGGTTTGAATTCGGACCTTTGAAATCAGAGTTAAATAATTGTCATATCATCTCATATTTCTACGAACTTTTTTTCCACTCAAGTTGTGAGATACCAAAGAAACTTGACTCAAAGAATTAATTAGGGTAATAAAAAACATAAGAAAATAATAATTGTATTGGTTTATTTTGTTTCTAGTATAGTTTGTACCATATTTTTTAAGATATGTATTATTTTACCAAAATTTCTCTATATTACTTTTGTATTATTTGTGTAAAAGTTATTTTTTCATTGTAATTTTTTGGATATGAGCTCTTATCATTAAATTAAAGCTATGCGTATCAGCAAGGGTATAATTTTATTTTTTTATTTTTTTTAAATTTCTCAAAATCATATTAAGCAATAAGGAATTGCATTATTAGCTGGAATGCTAAGCACACAAATTTTAAGAGAAACTCTGAACAGTGGAATCCAAATTTAACCCAATTGGTGAAATTAGAAAGTAAGATGCTGTCTTCTATTAAAATAGTTCCTTCCTGTTGTCCTTGAAATTAGTACTATGGGTATAGAATATCGAGTCATTAATCATATAGAGTAATCTAATTACCTAGTTTTATAACCATCTTGGCAGAAATTGCTAAATAGGGCATGTCTATTTCTGAGATTCCTTTATGCTCAGTTTAATATTGCACTTTATACATAGCTTTGACATTTTGTTTTTTTTTTCGAAATTTCTGTGACAAAGATTAGCCTTTGTCCGTTTTAGCGTTTGATACCATGAAAAGTGAAAATCAGAGCCCAAAGGCATCTTGCTTGCTGCGTTGTAATACGTATAACTACAAACTCAATTAAGTCACTATATTGCAATACTGAAATTGGCTCAATTGATTCTATTTTATGTATAATATAGTAAGTAAATATAAATGATGGGCGTAAATACTATACTAGGTTACACTCCCCGTCCTTCCAACTTTACAAAGTGATCATTTTTCACCTTCACTTGGACATGCTTGAGCTAATTTCCTAAGGTTTTCAATGATCATAACCAGTTTCGTGTTAAATCGATTGACAAAGCACTTGGGCAGCCATCCTGCAGGATCCAACTGAAAGAAAACAAAGCCACGAGGAAAAGTCAGCCAAGATCCCCATCTTGTACATATTGAGGAACGAAGAATGCAAAGAAAATTTTTATTGTATGAATATTAATTACCTGAACAACATAAGTGACTACACATGAATTATCTTCAAGCTTCTCTACAACCCATCCTGACTGTAGCAACAGTCCTCTGATTGCATTACTTTGCTTCGGATGTAACCCTGCAGCTATTTCCTTTGGTAGTGAAGCAACTGCTACCACCTACAAACCCATTTAACATTTTGCTCAATCATTTGAAACACAAAAGGTTCTGTTATTGAAACTATATCAGTTACTCACAATAATAAGTTCTGAGTAATTAAAGCAACCTAAGATATGCTTTATGATTAGCAGCATTTAAGTACTACTACTAACCAAGGTTCCATCTTCCATGGTTTCACGCCGTTCATAAACAATAAATTCTCTATTCCTGAAGAGAGGCTTTGAGTTATCTCCAAACCTAAGACGAATTATGCTGAGGTTGTCTTCAAGATCTTTTATGTACCTGGCTTCCACCAGATCAGAGTCCCATTGCTGCATTATTAAAATAAATGAAAAGCTAAGGTCAGATTGTACCTATAGTTCTGTTCTGTAGTTTCAAAATTTAATTCCTTAAGCAATTTCAACACATGACAAGGAACAAGCTAATCACAAACATGTAATGAATAAAAGAAGAAAGTAAAAGACAAGATAGCGTGCAATTTTTTGTCATTCCTATGGATGTCAGCCACAAACTAAGAATAAATATAGGATTAAGGACAATGCTAGAGACAAAAGTTTTCTTTTCTTTTCTGTTTATTCAGCTCCATGCATTCATTACATGAGAAAATTGATATTCACCTTTGCAGCATCAATGGCATTGGCCACAGTGATGAATTGTTGGGGAGAGACAGATCTAAGCACCCAACGGCTTCGAAAGGTGTGAAGTGAGCCTGACCTGCGTTTCGATATCTCTACTCCATTGTCAAGCGTAAGCACCTTCCATCCATCATTGCCATTTCCTCTGTTTGTGTCCGAAGCTGCCAATAACTCTTGTATGCAGCTTTCGCTTGCAAACTGCACATACCTTCTGAGGGAGTCCTCACTAATAGACCTTTAGAAAATCATGACGAGAGAGAGTTCAGTTCAAGAAATATGAAAATTCACAATAACGATGAACATAATATATTCTCTTGAGCAATCAAAATGTTTAGGTTTGGTATTCACCAGGATCGGCTGCAAGGTGCAGGACTGCTACTCATCTTATCTTGTGTCAATTGCCTGTAGGTGTTACTTTATGTTATGATATTAACACACATAGAAAAACGAAAGGGCATATATATAAGATTATATTTACAAATTTTTTTATTTACAAACTACACTGTGTCTGACCAGTCATACACTAATCAAGAGTGTATAACCGGTCATACTTAGTACAATTTGTAAACGAATCCTTCTTCGTATATATATATATATATAAAAGAGTTAAGAGGGAGGGTCGTGTGATGAGTGGTTTAAAGAGAGGCTGAGAAGTGCAAAATAATACTCCGTAGTGGGCAGAGGTGATTGCTGCACATGCAGTGCCAGAAGAACCTTACATGATTAGAACAATAAGCCTCTCTCTAGATAAAAAGAGAGATTCTTTTCTCCTAAAAAAGCAGCCAGAACAAGGGTAAGAAATATGATGCACATGGAGTGTTGGTGGCGCACTTTTGGGATTGGAGGAAAATAAATAAATAGATGTAATAGACACACGGGATAATATATAAGATTAGAGAAAAGCTAAGCTAGGAATTTCAATTACCATGCATAGTTTAACTTAATTGGAATTAATTTATGAGCAAAAGAACATATCCTTAGTTGATTAATTATTTGAAATGTAAACTGTAAGGGTTATATGATTCTTGCGAATAAAATTATATTCTTTTATTGATTATTCTCTGGAAAGGACAATCCCTACCACTTTCCAATGTAAGGACCCAGTCACGTGCCATGATAGAGCTGGACTGCATTCCAAACAGCAAGGCACGCAGAATCGGTCCCAATGAAGTCTTTGGCACGGTATTTAGAATTGTCCTTACCGTAACGTTCGGTGTAGTACCAACCACTAACTTCCCATTCCATTTCAGCTAAATACTTTTTTGTTTATTATATTATATTATATATGTTCTGAGATGTAACCAGACTTGTGTTGAATTCCACATGCTTGTAGTATGTGGAGTGCTTAAAGACGAAAGTGGGCATGGCCATTGGGTGCTCCTTCTTCATAAAATTAACAAAGTAACAGCAATGTTACGCCATGACAAAGTGATATATATACATATGTATAATGTAAATGACTTTAAAGCAAGAAATTGAACAAAGTAGCTAAATAGTATAGTTACAATATTCATTATTACTTCCACCTTATCAAAGATAAAACAAATAAATAAAGCAATGATTATTTCACACCGAAGAGAAAAACTAGTTGAATTCGCTGCAGGATGCTCTTAGCGATAAGGCTCCTCTCGTTGCTTCTGGCACAGCATTTTCAGCTGGTGCGAAGACAAGGCTCAAATCTTTTAGCCTCCGTGCATGCTGCATTTTTACATGGTGTTAAGCCAGGTTGAGTTTGTTAAGCCAGCAAGCATGCATGTAGTTCTTGTTTAAGAGAACAAGCATACTTTGTTTTCTGTCTCTTTTCCTTTTCTTCTTTATTTTTTGTGAGGTCTTCTTTAGAATCCACATCAGCCATGAGTTCTCCGTTCATGAACCTAAAAAACTAGCATACTATATGACAATTTGGTAGACCAAGAGTACAAGAAAAGAATTAAAATTGAAAAGAAATTTGGGTAATATTTGAAAACAGCAAATTCAAAATTGAAAATGGTATACAATGCCAATAATGAGTTCCAACTTGCTTAATTAGATAATTTTTCTCTTTTTGTATAAATCTAGATATCCAGGTTGTCCTGTTTCCAAGATGGCATACATTGCCAACTGATCCCACACTAAATTGCCAAGAAAATTTTAAAAAACATTTATGATAAAGCAGATCATCGGACTGCTTTTCTCCAAACCAATCATTACCCATATATCCAACAGAAAAAGAAGCTAAAAAGCGGAAGGGGGAAAGAATTATGAATATGAAGCTTACAAATTAAATATTCCTAATAGGATGTGTCTAACGACAACACTCATTTGGAATTAAGATGATCCACTTAAAGACAATGCCCACGGGAAAAATAATACAAAGAAGATTTTTTCCCCCATAAAGATATAATACAAAATCATTGACATAGTTTTCACTTAACCATTTAAGTTTTTGAATTAAAATGATTCTAGTGTTATAGTTTATTTTCACCTCCCATATTTTATTATTAAATGATTAAATATTATAAAAAAAAATGTCTGTGCATTGTCCACTTTTTAGTTCTAATTTTTGTTAACGATATGTTAAAAAGATATAATATAAAATTATTGATATATTGCTGAAATTAATGCACCCATGTTGCTCAATTTTGATCGGGCAACTCAGAGCAGACTTCTGAGCAAGACCCATGATCCCGTATAGGCAACAATAGTTTTGGATCATGTGAATTTGTTTAGATAATTTCTTTGGAGCTTTTTTAATTTATTCCATAATTTAAGGTATTTCAGTAATTGTTCGTTATTTTTTCTTTCCGCTATTTATTTGATTTTATTTTTTGTTTTATTTTATTCCACTTATTTAAAGTGTGAAGGGTTAATTTGGTTGTTTGTGTTGAATAAAAAAGAAAAATAATTTTCTCCTTTTTTTTTGTATATATTCTCCTTTTTATTCTTTCTGCATAGCTAATTGGATACTCCTTCCGTCATTAGAAATATTTCTTTACATTTTGCTTATCATGCTTCAAATCAAAAAAATGTTGCACAAATTTAAATAACTTGCTGAGGAAACAACGATCTTCAAAACATGACATTAGATTCATAATATTGTCATTTAGCCCACAAGTGAAGAAGAAAAGAAAGAACGGGCACCTGTTTCCCCCAATGGTCCGCCACATTTTCCCAATTAGTAAATTCTTTTAGAGGGTGTTTGGTAGCCGGTATTTTTCAGGATTTTCGGAAAAATAAATTTTTTTAAATTTTTAATTTTTGAATATTATCGTAAACTGAATGTTTTTATCATATTTCTGAAAATCGAGATTTCCGGATAAAAAAAAAATTTCACTTTTATCAACCGCCTCTTAAAGTAAATTTGTGCAAAGTACACAAGTAAGGGTACTTTATATATCAATATATAGATAATATCGTTTAATAAAAAAATTCCTAATCAACAAAGGGTAAGGTCAATTTTAAGGAGAAAAAAGAGGAGGTTCATGGATGATGTTCCCTTTCTTCACGCTAGTAAGCCTTCTCATAAAAATCAACGACCTACTGCATGGGGAGTTGACCCAAACGCTCCCTGACAAGAGGAACATGCCCATGATCAAGATTGATATCATAATCTTTGAATTCTGCCACCGCATCTACATTATTTATGTTACTTAGTTGAAGCTGATAGTTAAGTTCATATAACATATATAGCACCACAAAGAAAGTTCACTTACAAAAAAAATATATGTTTAAAAATCGATAATCACGTAAAATCGAAAAAATATAAAAAAGAAAAAAAAAGAGAGATTGATATAATGATGTATCCCGATTCACCCAATATAGTCTACATTCAACTTGTCTATATTATATTCAAGCCACTCGTTATAAATCATTCAGTTTACAATAAAAATATAAATAAGATTAGAAAATCCTAATAAGAGCTATTCATGGGCTCAAGTCCAAACTGCTAAAAAAAATATAATAAATAAGAGGTCCACAATAGTACTTAGCCTCTACGGGCCTAGAGTCATTGCTCCACGGACCTCCACCGACTCACCTGAGAGCAGGATCTCAGTTGTCTTTCTGCTGACCCCGACAATAAAGACCGTAATCACGTGGATACCAAGCATGAGTCATCATAAGATAACCTACCATATGCCTTAGGAACCTTTTAAGTTATTACCTCTACATGGCTATTTGATACTGATCCACATTCCACACACCAATAATGATGATCGAGTCCCACGAACTAAAAGGTGGAACTTGGCATAAAGACATGTTTGGACAGCCCTACAACCACAATGACAATGGGGCGGGAAACCACTACTGATAAACCAAAGGGAAACCAACTCTTATCCAGATGTGACCTGTGGGAAAGCCCATAACTAAATAAACCACAAAGCAAATGATAAATCATTTCAAAACAGAAAAAGAACTGTACACTTCCAAAAGTAGAAGAATTTAAAAAATGAATAATAATTTATTTTTAAAAAACTATGGATCTGTCTAGGGGTATTCAAAATATCCAAAAGAATCAAATCGATCCATAACCAAACTGCTCCACATTTTAAAAACCGGTTATTTTTAAAAATCAGATTCATATGAAACTGCATTTTATTTTATAAACTGGTTATTTACCAAACTATAAAAATAATTGGTTATCCATGGTTATCCATAACCAAACTATTTTACAATTAAAGAACAAATAAGTATTATCTTTTATCCTTAGCATTAAAATGTGAAAATTACATAAATATAAATCATTTTTTTTGTTGTAAATAAAAGGCCTAAGCCCAAACAAACAAAAGGGAAAACAAACAGAAAGAACACCTAAGGACAACAAACCACCTCACATGGTCTACAAACAAAAGCCAAATCTGCAAGCAACAAAAAATAAACACCAGGAGGAGGATCTCACCAAACTCTTTTATCAGGCTGCTCTTGATCATCAAGTAAAAAATTGGCCAACCAATCAGCAGCAGTATTGCCTTCTCGAAATGTATGACGAAAAGAAATTGTTCAATCTTTCTGAATCCAAATTCGTATGCGAGATATCAGATGACACTCATGGATTGCTATACCATTCATGGATAACAAAGTGATTACACTAGAAGAATCACTTTCAATCATCACATTGCGATAGCCTGAGCTCCAAGCCATCTCCAAACCCCTAAACACCCCCCATAATTCAGCTCTGAAAGCATTACAAATACCCAATCGATAAGCATAACCACCCAACCATCTCCCATTGGCATCACTCATCACACCACCACAAGCAGCAGATCCAGGATTACCACGAGCAACACCATCAGAATTGATTTTAATCATACTATAATCAGGAAACTGCCATGAAATATCCAAAACCATAGTTCTTTTTTGCACATATCGATTTGATTGAGTAGAGCAAGCATGCTGAATATCATCAACAAGATTTCTAATAAACCTTACTCTATCAATAACCGAAGGCATTGTAGAGCCATGACAAACTTCATTTCTCCACACCCAAAATTTCCAACAAGCTACAAAAAAGACGGACAACCAATTCAGCATAGTAGTATCTGTAGATTGCAAATTACAATTAAAATGAAGCCAAGAGTCAAGATCTCCAAGAAAAAAACTATCACCATGCTTAGGTGCCACCAGGCACACCCAAACTGAATAGACATGCGAGCAATCCCTTAAAGAATGGAGGACAGTCTCTTTCACAAATCCACAAATCGGACACAAACCATCACCATTGCCCCAAAGAGCAGTTCAAGCCTTAGTTAGAAGCCTCACATGCATAATCTTCCACATAAAAATTTTGACCCTTTGTGGGCCAAACCACTGCCACAGATAGGACCAATTATGCCTAGTATTACCAACTAAACTAACCTGATCCAAAAGATAAGAATAAACAGCTTTGACAGATACACCACCCTTACCATCCAAACGCCACAAACACCTAACAGGACCATCAACATCACTAGGAGGAAGAGTACCAAGCAAAGCATTGAGAATATTACTAGGGAACCATTGATTTAACCGCAACCAGTCCCACTCCCCATCTGCTGTAACCATATCTGCAACTATAACATCAGACCGCACAATAGAGTCTCTCCTGAGAACACAATCAAGTAAAGATTGATTGGGAAAAATCCAATTATCCTCCCAGAAATTAATACTTCTACCATCACCTAATTCCCAAGCTAAAATACTCTCCATACTCTTCCAAACACGACAAATATTTTTTCAGAAAATTGAATCACCATTGGAGACTTTAAAAGAACCAATTCTTCTATAATTAGCTACATATACACGACAAATATGAATTATTTTTAAATATGACATTATTAGAAAAGTCTCAAATACTAAAAGAATTTATCGAAGAAAAATATTTCATCAAAAATTTCAACAAAAATCATATTACGTAGAAAAATAGAGACGAAATTTTTTTTCGTCGAAACTAGAGACGAAACAAGATTTTGTCATAATCACTGACATAAATTTTTGAGGGACAAAATATTTCAGTCAAAATTCTTGATAGAATCTAAATTCCGTCGAAACTTTCGACAGAAACAATTCTGTAAAAAAATTTGACGAAATACATTTCCATTAAAAAAATGACAGAAAATAATTTCGTCAATTTTTTTTACGGAAATTATTTCCGTCCAAATTTTCGACGAAAAATATTTCCAGCAAAATTTTCAACAAAACACATTTACAGCGAAAATTTTGACCAAAAATATTTATGTAAAAAGTTTTGACGAAAAATATTTAAGAAATTTTTTTTGACGGATAATATTTCTATAAAAAATTCCAACGGAAATTTTTTTTGTCAAAGCTTTTTACAAAATCTAAATTCCCTCCAATCATTTCCCTCAAATTTTTTGACGAAAAACATTTTTGTCAAATAAATTTATCGAAATATTGTTCGTCAAAATTTTGTCATAGAAATGTGTTCCGTTGAAAATTTTGATGGAAATTTTTTTTATCAAAAAACTTGACGAAAATATTTTTCGTTGAAAATTTTTGATGGAAATGTGTTTCGTTAAAATTTTCGACGGAAATTTTTTTGTCAAAATGTTTAACGAAATTTTTTTCGTCAAAACTTTCGACAGAATTTGAATTTTGTATAGAATTTTGATGAAAATTTTCTCCGTCAAAAGTTTTCGAAGGAAATGTGTTTCGTGGAAAATTTTGATAGAAATATGTTTCGTAAAAAATTCCGACGAATACGTTTTTTTGTGAAATATTTTGACAAAATTTATATTCCGTAAAAAAATTCGACAAAAAAAATTTCCGTCAAAAATTTGTACAGATATGTTTTTAGTCGCAAATTTGATAGAAATATTTTTCGTCAAAAATTTTTGCAGAAAATTTTAAGGGAAATGTTTTCCGTAAAAACAATGTGAAACAATTTCTATAAGAATCATTTCGTCGTGAGAGTTCCAAAATTTGATGGAAATGCTCTCTTTTTAAAAAAAAAACCGGTTTTAATTTTTATAATCGGTTTGTGGTTCATAACCGATTTGGATTTAAAACCGGTTTTGAATTAAAACCGGTTTTAAATCAAAACCGGTTGTGAACCATAAAAAAAGTGGTTTTGAAACCGGTTTGGACAAATTAAAAATCGATTTTTTTTTTAAAAAATGGTTCGGTTTAAAATCCAAATTGTTTAAAACTGATTTGGTTTGATTTTTGACAATAACCTAACCGAACCGCTCTATGCACATCCCTAGATCTGCCCATAGTAAGTCGGTAAGTAAGTAACACATTCACTTACCAACCAACCACGAGCTTGTTTAGATTCTTATTTTCTTAGAATAAAATAAGCACTTATTTTTAAAAATAATAAGTATTATTTTAATTATTTTACGTGCATTTATATTCAATCTTTAAAAAAATTAAAAGTTAAAAGTAAAATTCAATAAAAATTTGACTTTAAGCTTAGTCGAGTCCATAATTAAGAAAAAAGGGCGAGAATCACCCACTTGTTAGAATAAGTTAATCAACATGTAATAATAGAGATTCAATTTAAGTATTGCATACCACTTAATAATCCTAATTGGTTATCATTTTTCATAACCAACATGTCCTTTCGTTTAGGGTTGAGCAGATTTTTAAAGGAGGTGTAATAATTTTCTTTCCCATCAATTATTCAAAAAAGTTGGTCTATGTTTAATTTATATCACGAGATAGATTTTTAATATATCTACATCAATTATACAAGTCAGTAGTCACCTTCTTGAGACAAATAGGTAAATGTTATAGAAGATCCATTTGCATAATGGAAGAGGTACTACAGTCAAATTATTTAACCTCATTATAGCTTAAATATCATCATATGATTGACCCAATACTTCATTAATGTCCCTTGCCAATAAAAATATACTTCACTTATGTATTTGAAAAGAATAATGTGAAATGATATTGAGAATGCAGAATAAAAAAAAGTATTGTACATTTCCAATCAAAGTCCATCTCTTTGGATCACCTAATTTGTCGGATTTCATATTTAAATTGATCTTTTCTTTAATTATTCCTAATTTGATGTTGCCTTTAATTACTTCTAATTTTATAAATGATATTTTCATTGGTGTCGATTTCTGAGAAATTCACTAAGTTCACCTTCACAATTATTATTTAAGGTACGCACCTTCACATTAATTTCATTTTACTAAGTCGCTCAGTATCAAAAATAGCATAGGCTTTCTTCTAATAAAAAATAGTAAGAAAAAAAAATCAGAATATTCTGATTTTTCAGTTGATTTAAAAAATAAATTAATAAAAATATAAAAATTAATCTATCAATAATTTTTTTTTTAAAATATAAACATCAAAAATTTATTTAATCCTTATTCGGTCATATCTTCAAGTCCAAATAAACTTGTGCATGAGAAGTGATGGTATAAGTTTGGATAAAACAGAAAACTGTTTGGTAGCAAGACTTATTGCAGTTTGGATGGGTTTTTTTTCTTCAAAAATTGTTTTTTTAAGAAAAAAAAAATACTTCTCATTTTAAATTTATTTGGATGTCTGCTTTAAAAAAAATAGAAGTAAAGTTCACCAAAAAAACTAAAAAATTAAAAGTAACAAAAAAGCCAAAAACCTCCTTTATTGGAAGCTAAAAATTTTAGTTTCTAAAAAAAACAGAAGTCAAAAGTTAAATATATTTTTTAAAAAATAAATATTTTTTTTAAAATCTAAATAACATTAACTTTTTGTAAAAGAATACTTCTAAAATGAGTAAGGCATAAAAGTTGCTTTTTTTAAAAGGCCAAACAAACGGACTTTAAAAAAAGCATTTCTCACTATAAGTTCGTTTGGATATCTGTTTTAACAAAAACATAAGTCACAAAAAAGTCAAAAATCTATTTTTTTAAGCTAATAATTTTAGCTTTTAAAAAAGGGTTTTATAAGAGTTATGTTGTAGGAAAAGTGATTGTGTAATGTTATAGAGATTCGTTTTGCGTGCTGTAATTTCTTTTTTTTCTTTTTTCTTCAAAAAGTGTGGGCCCCACAAAATGTTGGGTGTGTAGGAAAGTTTGTTGTGTCATGTTAAATGACAAATGAAAACCCCTTTAAAAAATCATAAGTCAAAAACTAAATATTTTTATAAAAATATAAATAGCTTTAATTTTTGTAAAAAATATTTCTACGATAAGAAAGAGATAAAAGCTGTTTTTTCTAAAAGTAAAAGCTACTTTAAAACTAAAGTTAAAAATATGAGCTTAAAAAATAAAATAAAAGTTGTTTGATGATTATATAAAATTTGTAGCTTAAAAGTTAAATGCTTAAACCTCTTTCAAGATAAGTTGATAAAAACTTAAAAAAAAAAACTCATTCTAGGAGCTTTTAGCTTTTTTCTTCATTATAAAAAAAGCTCTTTTTATTACAAGAGTTTTTGTAAAAAATTTGTTCGGCGTAGCTCTACTTATAAGGAAAAAAGAGGATTCAAACAAGCACTAAATTGATGAACACGATCGAACGAAGAACACAGATCAAATCCAAAAGAAGAATGAATAAGGACGGGTTAGGGTTCTAGTTCGCTACAAAATTTAATCGAACCGGTTTTGTTGAAACCATTTGGTTCAAGAATCAGTTTTAAGGAGTGCATGACAACCATATGAGAATCAATTTTTTTTCATTTCTGTTCCTGGGAACAGAAACCGATAGAAACAGCGTTTGGTAAAACCGGTTTATTTTTTGATCCCTAAATGAATCGGTTTAATTTTTGTGCTTGGGAATAAAAATAAAAGAAACAAAGAATTTTTGCTTCTCCATTTTAGGGCACAAAAAGAGAATTAATTTTTTTTTTTTCTTTTTTTTTTTCATTCAGCACTCTCAACCTTTCTAGAAACTCAAATCTCTTCCGCTTTCATCTTCTTCCATCGACCAACAACTCTCATTGTGTAACATCCTCTATTTTAACTATAATAGAGAATATCACATTATGTATAAATAATAAATAAATAAATAAAATATATAGTAGTATAAACCTTTTAAATATTGATTTGTACCACAAATTTTACTTAGTTACTTTATACATGATTCACATCGAAAAGCTCTTTTTTTATATATGGGGTTTACATTTCGGCAGCTGCTGTATATGCAGCAATCAAATAAATGTATAGATATAACACAATAAATTAATGTTAAAATAAAATGACATAGTGTGTGTGTGTATATATATATATATACTTATTATTTTTTATTTTTTTATTTTTTATTATTATTATTATTATCTTTTATTTGAATTTTACACATTGTCTTTCTCCTCCAACAACCACCGACCTCTGTAACCACCATAGAAGCCATCCATCACCTGCCATCTTCATCAGCAAACCACATATCCACCATCGTGGCCAACTAAATCACTACCGACAAACCTCATTCTTGTTCGCATATCAGTGTTCCACCTTTTATTGAAACTTCAAATATCATATTCTCCGCCACAAACCTCCATGGCTACCACCAATTTCGTCCGACCAAATCCCACCAAAACCACAACCCTTCACTCAGTAGCATCCACCACCGCTAAATCTACAGGACACTCCCCACTGACCCACAAGCAAGTCTCTTACAACAAACCCAGCCATCTCCCCTTTCCTTCTGCCAAAGTCATCACCGTTCACCACCTTCCTCCATCATCTCGGTTGTATTGTGTTATAAAACGTTTCTGATTCTCATAATACAAAATAAAAAATGTATTAACAAACATAAATCTGATTCTCAGAATAAAAATAAAATGTGTTAACAAAAATAATTCTGATTCTCAGAACTCTTCCAAGACACAGAATAAAAAAAATTGTTTCTTCTCATAATCGATACTTAAAAATAGAATGATTATCATACATATCTTAAAAGAAAACTTTGTTTTATTTTATTTATTTATTTTATTTTTTTGTTTATTTTACACACCCTAGACTAGAAGCTAAAAAAATTTGGATCCTCTTATTTTTAAGCTAGAAGCTACTTATAAGCTAAAGCTAAAAAAAGAGCTTAAAAAAAGAAGCTAAAAGCTGTTTGGAAATTACATAACATTTTTAGCTTAAAAATTACTTAAAAAGCACATATTTCAAGAAAATTATCTCTCTCTCTATCTTTATCACTCTTCATTTAAAAAGAAAGCACACAATTCAAGAAAAACAGATAAGAACTTAAAAAAAAGCTCCTAGGAGAAGCTTTTAGTTTTCAGCTTTTTTCTTCATTATAAAAAAAGAACTTTTCGTTATAAAAGCTTTTTCCAAAACCTGTTTGACCTAATTTATACTTATAAGTACTTTCTAATTAAAAAAAAAAAAAAATCCAAACATGCACTGAACTTCTGTTTTACACTCCAATTTTGATGGCCTTTTATCCCAAGCCCTTTCATTTTAACGCAAACAATCCCAACACCCACCCACAGCAAAAAATAAATAAAAAATAAAATGAAACTGATTAGTGATTGGTATTATTTATTTGAGATTAGTGTTTGTGTTTTTAAAGATATAAAATTAAGTTATTTTAATGAAAATTACAGTATTTTATATTAAGAGAAAAAATTACATGGTGAGAGAAAGTGAGTTTTCTTTTTTAATTTAAATATTAAATAAAAATAATTATTTTAATTAAAACGAACGTATTTCAAAAGCACAAGTATTTTTTTCTATTTAATTTTATTGGTATTCTCTTGGGTGATAATACTAATAGGAGGAGAAAACACGATCCTCTTGTTGGGATGGCACGTCGAAAATAAAGATGAAGGGATAAGGTCGATTGAAGTTGAATTGGAACTATAACAGTATGAAGCCATGAAATTGAAAACAGTTCCATCATCTTGTTCGTTTGCAGTTGCATTGATTTCCCACTCTGATTCCAATCACAATTCTACTCATACTCATGCCCACAGTATCATAGTCGCCAAAAGCAAGAAGCAGCATCACACTCAGGTTTCTTCCTTCCCCTCCCTTCCCCTAACCCATATGTTATTTTATTCATATATTATTCACCTTTCATCACTAGGGTTCCCAACCAACTCCTCCAAGAATTACATCAAATGTGAAGCAAAACCTCCAATTCCTGAAGCTATGGAAGGTACCTCACTTTCCTCCTTCATCTACATCTACATCTACATATGTAACTCATAATTAAGTTAAACCTAACCCCATGGTCATTTCTATTAGGATTTCCAAAAACGAAACTCTAGCACTCCTAGGCCTTCAACCAGATACCGCAAAAAGAAGGTGGAAAAGGATGATGTTGTAGATGACCACACCGACCTGTATCGTGATCCCACCACCTCCCTCTACTAGTAAGTATTTCCAACTTCACCTTTTTCCATGCTCCTTTCTTTCCTAAAATATTTCCTGCAGTACACACCAACAGGGTATAATAGACAATGCGGTCCCCGTGTTGCTTGTTGATGGCTATAATGTCTGTGGCTATTGGATGAAGCTCAAGAAACATTTTATGAATGGGAGACTTGATATTGCTCGCCAAAAGCTTATTGATGAGCTTGTAACCTTTAGTGTGCTTAGAGGTTTCTACTCTCTTGTCTACTAATCATTCTCTGCATGCCTTTCTTCAACTCACTCCGTCAATTCTTTTTTTTATCATCTCATGTCGCAATTAAATTTGTTTTCTGTTCTCAGTGTTGATTCATTATTTGTCCACTTGTACAGAGGTGAAAGTGGTTGCTGTATTTGATGCAATGATGTCGGGACTCCCCACTCACAAGGAAGATTTTGCTGGGTACTCTTTTGGAGCCTAACATATAGTTACATCTTTGGCTACTACTTTTTCATTTATCGTGTAGTCAATTTAGTTGCCAAGGACCATTTCTCTTTACCTTAATAATATTTTGTAATAAACACGCATACGAGTTTCTCTTGAAATTAAATTGGCTGAGTCCTATCACTCTTACAGCTAGGTTAGCTGTTGCATACTGCAAATTAATTTATTGAACAAGTCTAGTTGCTTGATAATGACAATCGATTGTGTGTTATAAGGAGGTGTAAAGATATTCTTTTGAACTATCACCTCCCTTTAACTGTGATGAAATATTTGTCTTCTAACTTTTTAATTTCTTCTAAGTTCCAATCTTGTAGTTTGGCCATTTTGCAGGGTTGACATCATTTTCTCAGCCGAAACTTGTGCTGATACATGGATTGAAAAAGAGGTTAGATATAACTACAGGTTGATAGTTTCTAAGTGCAGTTTTACTATGAACAAATATCATGGTTTTATGGAGTGTTTCCTTTTGTAACTGGATTTAGGAATGTGAATTTTACTGCTCTTTGACATACTATATCTATGATTACTGTGGTGGGATTTTGTTGTTTAAGTTTTCTGTTGATCCTGTTTCAGATATACTAGCATCTCCTGCTCCACTTGCTTTTAAATGTGAAATTCAAATCGTGACTAATGTATCATCATCTGAAGTCCCATAACGGAAGAAAATATTATTTTCTACACACATGGGTCTTGAATTATAATCATGTGAAGCATGTAAATTTACAGTGTTTTAATAAGAGAATCAATGATCCTCTGCATAAATCATTTATAGTATGCAGCTTCACTTTTACTTTCATTAAGCGAATCTTCTGGCATTGAAATGGACACTATCAACAGAGAAGTGCTTCACCTTATGAATACTGTACATCTTTAATTTCCTAATATTCTTTGAATGGAACTTAACAGAAAATTTCTTTGCTCGTTTTAGGTTGCAGCTTTAAAAGAGGATGGATGCCCCAAAGTCTGGGTTGTCTCTTCTGATCACTGTCACCAGCATGCAGCACATGGAGCAGTATGTATCCTTCCCATAAATTGAAAATAAAAATAAAAATCACTCTCCATTAAACTCCAACTAGTGAGGGTAGGGGTGAGGGCAATCCTTGTACACAGCCTTACCCTTGCATATTTGCAAAAAAACTGTTTCCTATATTCAAACTCATTGAGTAAAATAGAAGCAGCTTGATTATTAATTTTCGTCACATGACAATTCTTTTCCAGTTATGAATATTGCACTCTTCTTATTAAACTATGCAAACTATTTAATTTCTGTACAAATAAAAATAATTCTCTGATCTTAACATGATTTCCTTTTCATTCTTTAAATGCTGAGACATACCATGTAGATAAATGGGAATTAATTCTAATTCCCACATGATGAAAAAAAGTAAAATGTTTGGTGAAAAATCAATATACTTCTAATGTCGAATCGGGATCAACTAGGACAGAAATAAAGCATTGGGTCAAATGGTGGATATGCAAGCATGATAACTTATATGTTGTTCTATATCTCCATGAATCTAGGAACTTTTGCTGTACTCAATGTGTCCGAGCCTGCCCCACAGATGTATTAGAAATAATTGAATCCTGTTTTTCCCATTCTTTTCATATCCGTAATAGTGTGTGTTAGAATATTAGATATGATATGATTAGATATGATTAGATATGATTGGATTCCGTCTTATCCGTAAATATTCTGACTGTATTCTGACTGTATTAGGATTAGGTTTGGGCCTTTCACTTAAGCCCATTAGGGTCTCTATATATTGTAACTCTCTGACACAGATCAATACACAACATATTATTTTATATTCAAGTTGGTACCAGAGCTCTTTCGTTCTGGGAACCCTCGCTTCCGCTTAGAAACCTTGTTTTTTGCTTTAAAACCTAAGCCCACTGCTTAGGAGTCCTCTTTCTTGCCGTGCGTCCTTCCGGCAAGCCTTCTAGGGCTGTAAACAGCCTCTGAGTGATTTTTCCAAACGCATCAGCACCTCCGACGGCCACCGGAACCACCGTCCGCCGTCAGAATCACTGTTCAGGCAACCAGAGACTTTTTCCGGCGACTTTTCCGACCAAACTTCACGCGATCAGGACCCTCTCTTCCCGGCGACCAGGTCTGTGGTGGTCCGGTCAGCAACGCATCTCCCACGCGCCGTCAGGCGCCACCTGTCTTCTCTGCGCGTGGGCTTCACGCGCCACCTTCTGCCGGCGCGTGAGCACTATTCCGGCGGCTTTTTCCGGCCGGTCTTGGACAGAGAAGCTCGCCTTCTCCTCTCCTTTCTGGATCTATGATTGTTTCTCTGTGGGTCTGACCTTAGACGCGTGGTTCTTCTTGATTGGATATCGTTTGCCTTCGTTTACGGCTTTTATATTTTATCTTTAAATGGCAGCAGCATCTCCTGATCTCTCGGAGGTTAACTCTCCTTCTATTGTTGCAAATATAGCTCAGTCAGACAATGCATCATTTGGTTCAGGTTCGGACTATGCTGCACTCCAAACCCCTCTCAGGAAGGCTTCTCCTCAGTCTCAGCCTTATACTGGTAATCCCGTTGCTTTTGTTTCTCATTCTACATCACTTGGCACTTGGATATTTGACTCCGGTGCTACCGATCATCTCTGTGGTAATAAGGAACTCTTTACATCTCTTACTTATTCTGATCATTTACCGTCTTTTACCCTTGCGGATGGAACCAAAGCCCCAGTTCGTGGGATTGGACAAGCTTGTCCGACCTCTACCTTGGCCCTGACATCTGTCTATTACATTCCTGGCATCCCTTATAACTTAATTTCTATTAGTAAGTTGATCCACTCCCTCACTTGCACCATTACTTTCTCTAACCATTCTGTTTCTGTGCAGGATCCGGGTACGGGGAAAATGATTGGAGTGGGTCGTGAGTCACGAGGGCTTTATTATCTGGATGTGCCTCGTCCTTCAGTAGCATGCTCTCTCACAGAATCTCCACAACTTATCCACAGTCGCCTTGGTCATCCAAGTCTTTCAAAGTTGCAGAAAATGGTTCCTCTTTTGTCCGGTCTTCAGTCTTTAGATTGTGTGTCATGTCAACAAGGGAAGCATACACGCTCCTCTTTTGCCAGTCGAGTCAATAAACGAGTTGATGCCTCTTTCTCTCTTGTTCATTCAGATATCTGGGGTCCAAGTCGTACCTTGTCTGTCTTAGGTTTTCGGTATTTCGTTACCTTTATTGATGATTTTTCCCGTTGCACTTGGACCTATTTAATGAAAAATCGTTCCGAGTTATTTTCCATTTATAAAAAGTTTTCTACTGAGATCCATACTCAATTTGGTGTTTCTATTCGTATTCTACGTAGTGATAATGCTAAGGAATATGTTTCTATTGATTTTTCTAATTTCTTGGCCACACAAGGTACTTTACATCAAACTACTTGTCCTCACACTCCACAACAAAATGGGGTGGCTGAACGTAAAAACAGACATCTCATTGAAACTGCCCGTACCCTTCTTATTCATATGCAGGTTCCCCTTCACTTCTGGGCAGATGCTGTACTCATCTCTTGTTTTCTCATCAATCGCATGCCTTCATCTGTGCTCCACAATGACATTCCTCATAATCTATTGCTTCCAGATGTTCCTCTTTATCCTCTAACTCCACATGTCTTTGGTTGTACTTGTTTTGTTCATGATCTTACTCCTGGTAAGGATAAGTTAACATCCAAAGCCTTTCAGTGTATCTTTCTTGGTTATTCTCGTCTTCAAAAGGGTTATCGTTGTTATTCTCCCGACCTTAAGCGTTACTTAGTTTCCGCTGATGTCACTTTTCTTGATCAACAACCCTTTAATTCTATCCCATCTCAGATGTCACAGGTTGATCATGTACTTCCTGTCCCTTTTCTTGACTTGTCTTTGCCAGCTGCAGGTGCTTCTATTCCAGATGAGCAACCTATTGCTTCTATACCTGAGGACCGTCCACTTCTCACCTATCAGCGTCGCAAAACTGTGCCTCCTGTCGACTCGACTCTTGCTGACTCATCGCCCACTGCTGTTGCTTCTTCCCCTCCGGATCCTTCATCAGAGACTCTTCCCATTGCTCGAAGAAAAGGTACACGTACTACTCGTAACCCTTATCCTCTTTATACCTTTTTGAGTTATGACCGTCTTTCTTCACCTCATTTCACCTTTGTTTCTAGTCTTTCTTCTATTTCTATTCCTAAGACCACAGGTGAAGCACTTTCCCATCCAGGGTGGCGCCAAGCAATGCTTGATGAGATGACTGCACTTCATTCCAATGGCACTTGGGACCTTGTTTTTGTTCCTCCAGAGAAGTCTATAGTTGGTTGTCGCTGGGTTTTTACTGTGAAAGTTGGACCTGATGGCCATATTGATCGTCTCAAGGCACGTTTAGTTGCCAAGGGTTTTACTCAAATCTTTGGCCTTGATTATAGCGATACATTTTCTCCGGTCGCTAAGATGGCGTCAGTCCGCCTCTTTCTTGCCCTTGCTGCTGTTCGTCACTGGCCACTCCTTCAACTTGACATCAAAAATGTCTTTCTTCATGGTGATTTACAAGAAGAAGTTTACATGGAGCAACCACCTGGTTTTGTTGCTCAGGGGGAGTCTGGAAAGGTGTGTCGTCTTCGGAAATCCTTATATGGTCTCAAGCAGTTTCCTCGAGCATGGTTCAGTCGCTTCAGTTCTGCTGTTCAGGCGTTTGGCTTAATCCGCAGTAAAGTTGACCATTCTGTGTTTTATAGGATTACATCTCCTGATAAGTGTATCTATTTGTTAGTCTATGTTGACGACATCGTTCTCACCGGAAGTGATCAAGACGGAATTCGTCAGTTAAAACAGCATTTGTTTAGTACATTTCAAACAAAGGACCTTGGGAAGCTGCGTTACTTCTTGGGAATTGTGGTGGCGCAATCCAGACAGGGCATTTCTATCTGTCAAAGGAAATATGCCTTGGATATCCTAGAAGAAACTGGTATGTTGGGGAGTAAACCAGTTGATACACCTATGGATCCTAATGTCAAGTTATTTCCCGGACAGGGGGAGCCGTTATCTGATCCTGGACGTTATCGGAGGCTAATTGGGAAGCTCAACTATCTTACTGTGACTAGGCCAGATATTTCTTTCGCTGTTAGTACGGCTAGTCAGTTTCTTGATTCCCCTTGTGATTCACATTGGGATGCTGCTGTGAGGATCCTCCGATACATCAAAGGAGCACCAGGAAAAGGTTTGTTGTATTCAGATCAGGGAAATACAGAAATGTGTGGTTATTCAGATGCTGATTGGGCAGGATCACCCTCGGACAGGCGCTCTACTTCTGGCTATTGTGTCTTCTTTGGAGGAAACTTAATTTCGTGGAAGAGCAAGAAACAACCTGTTGTTGCTCGATCTAGTGCAGAAGCTGAGTATCGTGCAATGGCAAATGCTACCTGTGAGTTAGTCTGGTTAAAGCAGTTGATTCAGGAGCTTCGTCTTTGTGAACAGAAACAACCCATGACACTCATCTGTGATAATCAAGCTGCGCTACATATATCCTCTAATCCTGTCTTTCATGAGAGGACCAAACATATAGAGATTGATTGTCACTTCATTCGAGAAAAGATTCAGTCAGGAGAAATCAAGACTGCTTTCGTCAACTCCTCTGATCAACTAGCGGATGTTTTAACTAAAGCTCTTAGAGGTCCTCGGGTTGAATACATTTGTAACAAGGTTGGTGCTCATAATATATACGCACCAGCTTGAGGGGGAGTGTTAGAATATTAGATATGATATGATTAGATATAATTAGATATGATTAGATATGATTAGATATGATTGGATTCCGTCTTATCCGTAAATATTCTGACTGTATTAGGATTAGGTTTGGGCCTTTCACTTAAGCCCATTAGGGTCTCTATATATTGTAACTCTCTGACACAGATCAATACACAACATATTATTTTATATTCAAGTGTGTGAAAAGAAACTTTTCAACTATTTAAATATTATTTAATGGACGAAAACGAGAAAATGTATAAGCCCGGGAAATTGAGCGGCGTTGGGGACAAAGAAATTGTTGGAGTTGCCTTTTTTTTTTATCCAGTACCAACATACTTGATATTCCACCCAATTATCAAGTAACATAATCTATATTGTGCTCTGTTTTTTGGTCCAAGAGATTTATACTTTCACATATTTTCAGGGAGCCTTCGTTTGGAGTTGCAAGGCATTGGTTACTGAGGTAAAACATTAATTTGAGGCAGGATATTAATCATAAAATGAAGACATTCAATAATGAGTGATACTCTTTGTCTGTGAGTTTAAAAGATCTTTTGAGTTTCTGTTTGTTTTCCTCTTACCAAATGGTCTATTTTAAAATGTTTAGTTTAATTTGCACATTTAAGTCCCAGGTTTTCTGATGGAGTATTAGATTTAATAGTTTACTCAATATTAAATTATGTAATACTCTTTGTTTGTGAATTGTGAGTTCAAAAGATCTCTTTGGTTTCTGTTTGTTTTCCTCTTACCAAATGGTCTATTTTGAAATGTTTAGTTTAATTTGCACATTCAAGTCCCAGGTTTTCTGATGGAATATTAGATTTAATAGTTTATATAATATTAAATTACAATGCCTTGCAATTAAAGAGGTTCATAAATCAAAATCTTTGATCAGTTTGACAAGCCTCTGGATGATTTTTATGTCCTTCAATGATGTTTGACATAGTATTTTTTATTAATTGTTTGCGTATTAGATCAAGGCGTCACAAAAAGAGGTTGAAAGGATGCTTCAAGAGCAAAGGTGTGCCCTGTCTGCAATAACTTAAAACTAATTATTTTTCTATCTGAATACGGTTTTGTGATATGTCCTTTATGATTTGTATATGGATTACCTGTGCAACTTGAGATGTAATATTCTCTAAGGCACTTCTAATTTCTAAACCAGTATAGTTTATTGTGATCTTTTGTTACGGACACAAATCTCCTTAATGAACGTCTAGTTTTCTGGGTTTATATATATATGCTTGCACATTGATAAGCCTTCTGCAGAAAAGTTAGACTGCAATGAGGAGGAAAATAAAACATTATTTGATGGGATCATGAAAGGATAACTTCGCGCAATCTCACCCACCGACCACCAGTTCGCTAAACTGTCCCCGGTTTTTTAAAATCTAATATAGAAATAAATTTAGAAGAGACCTTTAAAGTCTGAATATTTTGCACTGTTGAAATACAACACATGACTTTTATGCACTTCAATCAACTTATCTATTGTGCAATTAACTTCTATTGGTGTTGTGAATACAAACCACTCTATTACAACGACAGATCTAGCGGATTGGTTTGCTTATTCATGTTACTGTGTACAGATCCACATCTTTTCAAGGTAGATTATTGAAGCACAATCTTGATGCTGAAGTAGTGGATGCTCTGAAGAATCTGAGGCAAAAGCTATCTGAAAATGAGTTGAAGTAGAGTATCAGTTTAAAATTCTAGTCAGAGACTTTAGTTTGACAGGTGAATTGTCTACATAAGTTTTTATCGTTTATCAGGTGCTAGATGCTTTAATTTTTTGGCATGTGGGCATTTATTATTTATAACAGTGACGCTGGAGCCTTTCCCATTTTGGTTGGATTATTTCTTGACATAATGACAAAAATTAAACCAATGAAAATAACATTGGCTGTGTCAACCAGAATCGTGATATTGTATTCATTCATTCGATCTAACATCAAGACAATATTTTTTTGAACTATAATGTCTAAGTAATCTGCAAAGTATATGGGCAACGGCGTATCTGTACAAAGACTGTTAGATTGATTTTTCTCGGGACAAAAATGCAAAACCACTGTGCTTTAGAACAAATGTATTACTTGTTCTTCTTTTTCTGTGCGATTTGGAGGAAAGAATGCTACTGAGCAGAGGAGCAAAACTGGTTTAGTATTAGTGTATGTATTCTGTTGTTTTTATTGTCCTTGAATTAGCTTATAAGCAATTCATTATCTGTTTCATGAGACATTTATATATTGAAATTCATTAAATATTTTGATTCACCCTCCATTATCCATTTGATTTTTTTTATGTATTTCTTAACTTGCATATCATATCAGCCTCTCTGCAAAAAGCAGGGGAAAGACTGCCTAGAGTATTCCCTTCTCCAGACACTCACGAAGTGGGTATTTGAACTGGGTCGGCCCTCTTTTTCTTAACTTGCATCTTATATAATTTTATTTCTAGCATGACAAAACTGGAGCATATGGTTTTGGGTTTGGTGACATGGATATTACTGCAATCACAACATGTATGTAGTGGGGGTGTGTCTCTGACTTATTTTATTTCTTTCTCTTTCCCAGTGCATTGTTGCAATCAACGCAGTAGAATTTAGTTAGTGGTAACAGTTGATAATAAGGTGCTAATCAGATTATGGGATCAAATCAAGCTTCAACTATTTTTGTCCCCTAGAAAAAAAGTCAAAGCTTCTGTTTTACTCACATAAAGGAAACCCGTGGTTTTCTTACGAGAGATCATTATGAGCACGCTGTTTTACTTAAAAATCAAACAAATGGTTCTCTTCCCATATTAACATGACCAATAACTAACTCCCAGTTATGGGCTACGAGAACCTCATTTATACAATGATGGCTCCATTAGCATAAATATTAGATCCACTTGTTTGATTAAATTCATGGTTTCTTGGGAATTTGTTTTGCAGACCAAAAACTTCAGAAATCATCTAGACATTGCGAAGGACGTGCTTGATAGCCAACAATTCAGTGCTCATCTTGAAATTCCGTACAAACCCAAAAATGACAACTAACCCAGTTAACACCTATTCACGACCATTTGTTTTTCTGCATGTTGAATAGCTCCACTTTGTGATTTACTTTAATTTGTGTAAAGTAAGAGAACCAGTGTACTTAAGTGTAATACAATATTTTTTTTTGTTTCTCTTATATCTATGTATAATGAGTTTGCATTTTTCTCGTAATTTTTTGATTATAAATAAATGAAGAAGTGCCTCCTCATTGTATTAACCTAGGTTTTTTACTTAACGGTTAGGTGGAATCATATGATTCATTGATAATGTAAATTTATACGTTAATCAATATTAAATGTTATATCCATATAAATTATTTCCTATATTCGTGTGTGTGTGTAATGTACGTGGAATATTTGACAGTAGATACAAATGATACAATGGTTTATTAGTATCTATGGGTTAAATTCATGCTTCAACTCTCAAAATCTAATTTTCTTTAAATTTTGCATTTCATTCATTCGGTAAGAAGGAATCTTTTCAATCACATTTGATGGTTAATTTTGGCTCGCTCGCATGCGTGCTAAATCTGAACTCAGGGTTGACCGGGACAGGGGGTACCCACGGCCACGGACAATGGCACTCGTGTACTACACTTGTAAGTAACGAAACCATTTAATATAAATTGAAGGCCAACGGTGTATAATGAGTACAACATCAACTACTGGTCGTCTGACCGATACCCCACCATCGTATCCATATCCTTTTATTTTTATTGCATATAAGTTTTGGGGAGAGTTCTATTTATAATTTTTTTTTTATAGAATTTATACTATGTACTAGGGATAGTACACTATGTACAGGAATATATTACCTCTAATAGATTGTGTAGTTTATAAGAGTTTGTAAATATAATTATGCTCAATTATTATTCCGGCAAAAGTTAGTCTAAAATTGATTTGCATAACAATAAAGTTATTAAGAGACAGAATTTATTCCAAACTACAGCATTGGATTTCCACAACGGCAGCCAATCATAGAGTAACTGCATTTGTCAACATATAAACAAATTTAGTTTTTTTCTTTCCCCCTGATTTTTAATTCTCTCTCATTACATGAAAAGCGAATGCCATTTGTATGTTCTGAAAGGCACATAAATCATTACAATGTTATATCGAATCATAATTAGATAGACCTATCAGTAGTTCATTACCCGAGAACAAATAGATGAAATCCCTGAAACTTTGAAAGAAATAGTTACAGCATTTGCATGCCTCTCTAATTTGACTTTGTAACTATGCTTGGCTAGTTCAATTGGCAAATTGGCAAATAAGATTTCACGAATGGAATGACTAATTAAGCTCTCTGTCGGTTTTGTAATGCATTGAACAACCGGATTGCTATTTTGGGTGATAAAGAGTTGAAAAAACAGAAGGAGCAGAAGCATTGACTAGTTATGTCTAAGCTTGCAAAGTAATCACGGGATGCTTGCCTGCATATTTAATGTGGTCCTTCAAGAGGTACAAATTCTGGAAGCAAGTGAGAGACTTGCAGAAAAAAAAAAAAAAAAAAAGTTAGTACTTTATGCTTTTTGGGTTCAAGCAGACCAACCAACAAGAAGTTAGTTCCAAAGTCTTTTTAACGCTAAAGAATAATAAATACAGAGTCAGAGGGTCAAATTTTGGTCAGGTTTAGGATCAGATGGTCAAATGCTTGACTGGTCACTGCCATGATTTGGATCCAATGAAATGACCCATTTAATGGGATGGATCCAACGGTTTGATGGTGGACCCTCCAATGTTTTTGTGCATTTCATGTCAAGTTTCCTTCCCGTGGCTTCGTACATTTATTATTCTCAACTGCGAATTTCTTATCTCAAACCCCATCATCCAATCACACTTCTCAATATCAAAATGCAGTTTTTTCTGCAATTAATAGCGAGGCAAATTTCTATTGCCAACCAAATGGTGGTAGCTTAGTTAGCGCATGGGAGCTAAACAGGTGGGGGTGAGAGCATGTGTTCGAATCTCCTCAATACCACTTTAGGGAGGGATTTAAAACCTTAATCCTAGACCCGCCCCGAATCGGATTAGTTGCGAAGTAATGAACCGATTGAAATATATATTTCCAAAAAAAAAAAATTTCTATTGCCAAACTGAGTGAACCTGTTCATCTGCTTCATATTACAGTTAGGCACATGACAAAAACTGCCACATTCTACATTTGATATAGCACTAGACATTAGTGTTTTTGGTTTTTGTATCTGACAGGTCTTAGTATGTGACTAGTGGGATAACATGAAACTCGTGTGGGCTATCTTCAGAGCAGAAGACAGGGATTATTAGATCTTCTGTCGCATATTTCAGTGCCATTATGGCATTATGAAGCGCTACCCATTTTCCCAGATACCAAATTCCTCTTACACTTTCGTGGGAATTAACATGACATTTTTTTTTTATAAATAAATCACATGTATTCTCCTAAGTGGTAATGATCATGTTTGATCCAGGAACATCCACGTTATGATGAGTCCAACTCACTTTTTTTCTAGATACGAAATATCTCACTCACTGGCCACTACCACTGCGATTAGAGCCGCTGCCAGCAATTAAAATGATGAGTTAATAGGATTATTCTCTACCAACTTTGTCATAACTTGTGATTGCTTGTCTCATCACTGAAATTTTTCAAATGTGGTGGTTGTGTTGAAAAGATATGAGCAAATCTATTCCCATTAATTCTTGAGTTTTTGTGACTGATCCCTTTAATAGCTTTTATGATTAAAAAATAAAAAAGATATTACATACATTTTAGGCAAAAAAAATTAATTTATTGTTTTTTTAATAAAAAATTATGAATAAGTATTCGTTTTGAAACTAATTACGAAAATATAACAGTCAAACACGCTCCATAAGGGCGTGACCAGTTGGAGAGAGACACGCCCAATATTGGGCGTGACCTAAGCGTGACTCACGCCTACATGGGGCGTGACCAAGTTGGAGAGAGACACGCCCAGGCATGACCGAGGAGAGAGACACGCCCAATGTTGGGCGTGTTTCACCAGGTGCTGCCACGTGTCACAAAAGTCAATAATTTGACCGTAAAACTTTGGAAGTCCATAACTTTTGACTCGGGTATCCGAATTAGGTAATTTTTTTTTGATTCCACATAACTTTTCGAGATCTACGTAATGACACCTAATTTGACCTATTTTGTCTTTCACAAAAAAATTTGAATTTACAACAATGATACCATAATTATTAAAAATGTCATGAATTTGTTACCTTATAACTATTACTAAAAATAATCTAAACATTTTTATAATCATGAACAAAAACTTGAAAATCAAAATAAAACGAAAAGCACTCACTTAACTTTTTAATATAAATTATTCGATATTCTGTCACCGACAGATGTTAACTTTTATTAATTATAAATTTCATAAAATTCTTCATTCAAAATTTTAATATATATCTCAATAACATACATAATTAACCTTATCATAACTTACCATAATCATAAAGATCTTTATTATGAATGTTTCTAATCATAACAGTGGTTTTCTGTCCATTAATTTTTTTTTTAAAACGTTCTTATGGTATCATTATTGTAAATTTAATTTTTTTTGTGAGAGACAAAATATGCCAAATGAGGTGTCATTATGTAGATCTCGAAAAGTTATGTGGATTCAAAAAAAAATTACCTAATTCGGATACCCGAGTCAAAAGTTATGGACTTCCAAAGTTTTACGGTCAAACTGTTAGCTTTTGTGCCACGTGGCAGCACATGGTGAAACACGCCCAACATTGGGCGTGTCTCTCTCCTCGGTCACGCCCAATATTAGGCGTGTCTCTCTCCAACTGGTCACGCCCTTATGGGGCGTGTTTGACTGCTATATTTTCGTAATTAATTTCAAAACGACTACTTATTTGTAATTTTGTATTAAAAAAACAATAAATTAATTTTTTTGCCTACATTTTATGCTATAGAGATATTAAATGCATTTTTTTTATTTTATATTTTTCTTGTTAAATGTTTATTAAAATATGTTTTAAGTTGATGTAACAAATCTTTAGCAAGTTGGCCAACAGTTTAGCGCAACCCATGTGCAGTAATAAATGACTAATAATTGTCCATTTGTTAAATTGCTACTATTACAGATATTTCCTGGCCATCCCATCTCTTTACTGCAACTCATCCATGGAAGCGTTTCATTGTGTTCAACTCCGAGCATTTTGACATGTTAAGAGTTTGCATTTTCCATGTCAATTAAGAACATTGAAGTATGTACCCAAAAAAAAAAAGAACATTGACGTTCTAATAAAATTAATACAACTGATTTTTTTTTGTGAGATTAGTATAACTGATTTAAACTAAATAAAATATATTTATGATGGAGATTTTCATGAAACCTGCTGTCACTAGAACATGATAAAATTTCTTATGATTAACTAGTTAGGTGAGTGCAGCCAAATCTGTTGTTTTTGCTTTTATCTAGGGTAAGATGGAGATCATGAAATGATAATTAAGTTGAATCAATTACACGATTCATCTCTCATGAACACATTAAAGTCATTGAAACATAGCTTTAAAAATGCTGTAACACCAGCAATATAGTGCCTTTATTTCATTAGTACGAGGAAAACAAGAATCCTAACTTTCATATCCTTTTTCAGTTTTCATACGATATGTAATATGCCCTTAATTATAAGCAAAAGAAAATTGAAATCTCCACGATTGGCATGATAATTGACCTATATGGGAATCAAGTGTGTTATGTGAAGCGAGCATATGCTAAGTAATGTCGTTGATCAACTATATTATTTTTTCTAATACTATGTTAACTGAATTATTTAGGCTTGTACCACTTACTAAGACTAGTTTAAAACACAGAGAGATCCAATAGAAATGAGTTAATGGTGAAAGATTTAAATAGTGACACCCTTTAGGGTTATGGTTTAAACAATTTAAACCAAAATGGACCGCATTTAAACAATTGACAGAACAATCAAACCAACCAACATCGCATCAGCTCGAGAGCCAAAATGTGCAGCCCGTGAATTTATTTATTTTTTTCTCTTGTTTTCAAGCGTGCTTCACATAACGTGGAACAAAACGGGTAGTCAATGAAACCTTTTTACACTTTCATTTAAAATTAAAGTGCCCTCTTTTTAGGAGAGGCATGATATAAAAACTTTCAAATTCAATTTTAATTACGTAGACTAACAACTACAAACAATTAAACATAATCACAAATAAAATTAATTTATTCATGTAATAATTGTTTTAAAAAATTACATGCAGCTAATTACTGAGTCAAACTGATTGACCCGTTTGACTCACGAATTAAACAACATTGTTCAAATTAGCTTGCATTAAGTCAACAATGTTATAATCTAACTTGCATCAATTATTATGCAAAGAATTTTATTGAGTATCACATGAAATTCACGTAATATTAAAGATTATTTTAAGAAAAAGTGTCAAAACAATATATCGTTAACATTTTTCAAATGCAATAAAACAGGTAAGATTGGTGGGTTCAGCTGCTTTGAATGCCTTGTGCAACTATTTATGCCTTGATTTCCCCATGCTCATAGCCATGGTTTATGTGTTGCGAAGCATAAGAAGAAAAGATATGAAGTTGAAAGGAAAAAAAAATTGTTTAGACATGTTTTAATCAAGCAACTCCTACAAAGTGATGTAATATAATAAATTCAACCTAACAATATAAGCTTAAGTCAGTAAGGGATGAACCACATTAATAATTTTTTATTAAAATTTTTAATATAACTCCTCACACAACTGATTTTGGGCTTAGAGTGTGGATAATTCACATATTTTTTTTTAGGTACTTTATGCTAATTTTAACATATTTTTAATTTTATCATAAAACAGGAGTGCTGAAGTTCGAGCTCATGATTACTTGATCAAAAGCTCTAATATCATGTAATGCAACCAATTTGATCTAAATTGTTAGGTGATGACCACGTTACTAGTTTTATATTAATATCTCTAACTTGATGGAGTGTTTTATATGCTTGAGGATTCAAAGTATACACTTTATATTTTAATAAATTTCCAAATTTAATCATGGAAATTTTGGCGACTCGTATATGTAATAGCTAGCTTTTAAAAATGTAACAACCACACGTTAATATCTAAGAATTATAAATATCAGTCATGTTAATCATTCTCAAATACTAATGCGTTTTGTGCTTAAAGATTGATATCATCAACATTTGTAATTTTTAAGGATCAAAATATAAGTTTTTAAATTTCATTTTTAAATACTAAATGTGTTTGTCCTCAAATATTTTAGTGGCCAATTTTGAGTGTGTGCTTTTAATTTGTCTCTGTTATGAAAAGTGATTTTTTGAAAAATGAATATTGCATAAACCCGCATATATATCTAAAAGGAATCCAATGACAGCTCTAATGTATGTCCAGCAAAAGCCTTTTAGTTCAATTAATTTGAGAGTTATAAATCAGAGAAGCCAATGTCATATTCCACAAAGAGATTGGTTGGACGGTTAAATTAAACCGAAAGACCTCATAGAGATATATGAGACAAATTAAGCATTCTTTTTCATGGTCGGGGATCGGTCCAACACCAACTTTTACTTTCTTGATGACCATCCGTGAATGTGTTGTAGCTACTCGCTTGATATGCTATTATATCATCACTCATCTACTATTCTCTCTGTTTGGATTTAGTACAATAAATATCTGGCATCACTCTCATCTCATATATATATACTTCATTCATATATATATATATATATATATATATATTTATACAGAGAGAGAGAGAGAGAGAAGACCAATTAACTTGTGTGCATAGTCATACATACATTATGCCTATATCCTGACTCGAGAGTCATATATACATGTCCATTGTCCTGCAGGTCGATCGACTACCGCCAAAATGGTCCAAACCACGAGCTTCTTGAGGGTTTATGCACTCACTCATTTAATGAGCCACCGACGACTACCCCAAATGGGTCCCCTTTTGTTCCAAATGGGCCCATTAACTATCCAACCCATCTAGCCGCCCCGTTTGATGCCGCCACCACTCTTTTATAGTTATATACCCTTTTCGCAAAATCCAAAAAGGTAATATTTGTAACATTATTATCATCACTACATCATTGACGTGTTCCTCGCCAGTTCTTTTTCTCTTACTTCCCAGAGATATTTCTGCCTTTCCGTAAAAGAAAGTTTCATCTCCAGTCTCCACCATTCAGATGGATGGATACCCATGAAATACGTCCACATCCTTATACACGTACGGATAAAATAACTAGTTTTGGATTAAATACTTCAATTTTTTTGTGCTTTTCATTTTATTTCAACAATACAATATAATTTTACGGATATTCAAGTCATTTTCAAATTTATCTATTGGAGAATTCGAGAGTAAATGAGTGAGTGAAATTTTATATTAATTAAAAATGGACTAAATATTATATGAGCGAGTTAAGTATGAAACGAATGAGTACCATATGAAAAAAAATATGGACTTCCGTGAACCGCCTGATATTATCATCCCTTTATTATTTCATAAATTTAATTATGAAGGATGCCTGATTAGTGATTACATATTAGCCTATATTGATAAGAAAGATTATTCCTCACATTATTGTCTCCCGTACAAAATGGATGGTGCACAAAATATTAGTTTCATACAGTTGCTAGGCGTTTGCATGGATTTTTATTCTTCAAGAAGTTATTCTTTCTAAAATAAAAAGAACTTTTTTTGGTAAAAAAAATAAAAAAGTACTTTCAATTTTATGTTTGTGTTTGGATGTATTTTTTGAAAAAAAATGTTATCTTTTTTGGAACCAAGATTTTAAACTTTTGAAAAGAGTCAAAATACTACTTTTTATTCAAAAGGTTTTTTTAAATTTTGATCCAAACATAAAATAGTTCCAGCTTTTAAAACAACATTTAAAAATATTAATTTGATACAGTTCCTAGGCGATTGGATGGATTTTTAATATAATTAAGGGTTGGTTTGCATGGATTTTTATTATTCAAGAAGTTATTCTTTTTAAAATAAAAACATTTTTTTTGGTAAAAAAAGTAAAAGCAATTTTAATATTATGTTTGTGTTTGGATGTATTTTTTGAAGAAGAAAAAACAAAATGTTATTTTTTTGGAAACCATGATTTTAAACTTGTGAAAAGAGTCAAAATACTACTTTTTATTCAAAAGTGTATTTTAAATTTTGATCCAAACATAAAATAACTCCGTCTTTCAAAACAATATTTTTTTTTAAAAATTCACAAAAAAATCTTTAAAAAAACTCATCGGCACAAAAATTGGCATCGCCTTTGGAAAAAATGGTGCTGCTCATTTCATTTCTCACTTTCCCAACGCGCATAGGAGCGAAACTTTTTTTTCTTCTCATATCCAGTTATCCGCACATTTCCTTTTACACCGTGTCTACTCTTGGGGCTGAAACTTTCCTTTCTAAGGTGGATATAAACTTTCTGGAAAACACATCATCAAATATAATATATCACACGCAATGAATGGGGAATGGTTTAAATCAGCTACTTGAGTCATAGAGAATTAGATATCCATGACGTCATTATTAACAAACTTCACATTTCACCTAACTCATGATATGATAAGATAATTATTGTTATAGTTTTCGTATCCATTATATATGATATTTTATTGGGTTAGTAATTCTCTTACATTTTGCTTTTCATACAAATAATTCAAAGGAGTGTTAGTTATCCATTGAAAAATCTTTAGGGTGAGCAAGTGTTTCCGTCCTGATGCAGACAATCTTTGTGACCATATATAGTTATGCTGATACAACTTTTTGACACCAAAGAAAGAATTATCTTTCATGTCAAACAAAGAAAAAGGAAAAAGGGTGGGAAAATACAGGGTCAATTTCAAAGGAATCACATTACTGTGGCAGGCAGGGCTAGTCTACAAGATTCAGAATGTAATTAGTGATAACTATCAGTTTGAATCTTAGGGAGGTGATTAAGTAGATGGTCGGTACATATTGAAAATGATATAGGTTCCAGAAAATTGTACAATGCTTAATTTTTTTAAAATAATGCTGTCAAGAATCAATTTAACATCTAAAAAATTAATTTAACTCAAAATCTTAAGTTGGCGGGTGAGATAATATTAATGGTTTTATATATTTTTAACATGTCTCCTCACAAAAGAACTCATTGGGTTTGAAAGGTGGATGATGCATCATGTCCAGCCTACTTGTGCTAAGAAATTCCACACACAAAATAGGAGGCAGCAAAGATCGAACCCGGAATACTGAAGCTCTGCTACTATGCATATAAGGGCATGTTTGGTGCATAGTATAGGATAAGGACTGATAATATAAGACCTGATCGTATAAGGCCTGATTGTATAAGACCTGATTGAATTTTAATATTATCCAGCGTTTGGCACGGTATTGTATAAAATAATATATTGTATAAGATAATATCATCTAGTATTTGGTAATGTACTGTATAATACTATATATGATATAAATATTTTTAATAAAAATATCCTTTAATAAAAAATTTATATAATTCTTCAAAAAATGTCATATGATATTAATTTTTATAAAAATTTGTTGATCAATGTGTCCAAAATATAAATTTAATTTTTATAAAAATAAAAATATTCAAAATTTTAAAAATTAATATATTGAAAAATTAATTTTTATTTTAATAGATTAATATTAAAATAATATATTACTTTTTGAGAATTACATTGGTCAACGATGTTAATACATCAATCTCTTATCAGACCTTATCCCTCACTAGGAGTGAAAGTGGGCTGAGCTGGGCCGAGCTTTGCCCCGAAAAGCCCAAGCCTACGTCAAAAAATTTCAATTTGGCCTGGCCCAAGCCTAGTATGAGTCTAACTGTTAGCCTGGTTTGACCCGTTTATGAAAAAAACAAATGGCCTGGCTTAGCCCGTTAGCCTGTTAATTTTTAACTTCCAAACAGAACCATGAATCAACTTTACAAAGTACTCAAATTCTGTTGTTACACCAAAAATCATAATTTCAACGTCCAAACAGAATCATGAATCATAACAAAACTAATACAATATGCATTTAAGCCATTTTCAAAAGCAAAATGTTCAAATTAAATAACATATATTTCATCAGATCCAACAAACAAATTCATACTATGTAAATTAAAATAACTACATGAATCCAACAAACATATCATGATGCTTGTAGTAAGTATAACCTCTGCCATTTTTTTTTAATATATTCATATACACAATCTAACATGTTGAGATGTTGGTTCCTCCTATATAAGAAATAAAGTAAGATTTCTATTAAAATATAATCGAATATGATTAAGTTATAAATAATTACAATTGATTAAATTTATATCTTTTTTTTCTTCAAGGCATACTTACTCTATTTTATTTAAAATAAATAGTACAATATAGACCGGCATGTAGGCTTATAGGCTCGGTCTTTTGAAAGTGGGCCTACTGCCTTTTTATTAAACAGGCTTTTTTAAGGCCTGAACCCGGCCTATTGTACAAAATATACTAGGTCAGGTCTAGTATGATGTAGGCCGAGCCGTAGGTCCCTGTAGGCCGGCCCGGCCCAGTTTCACCCCTATCCCTCACCCTTAGGCCAGATTAAGTTATACATCGTTTTGATGTATTAAGGGATTATGTTGTATAAGCTTATACTATACGATGGTCACACCAAACAACTAAAAATGTCATAACGTATAGTATAAGCTTATATTATCATGTCTTATACGTCATACCAAACAGGCCTAAAGAACCAATTAATAAACATATAGAAAACCAATTCAACCCAGTACCGCCTTTGGGAGAGGTTTAAAGCTTAAATCCAAAAACCCGCTCCAAATAGAATTAGTCGCGAAGCGATGAACCAATAGAAATATAGATAAAAAAAAAAAATCAATTCAACTTAAAAACTTAAACTAACAAATAAAACTACATTAATAATTTTATATATCTCTAACAAATAACGTTAAGAATTGGAAAAGTCAATATATCTCTTTTGGCCTGGTTTATCGAGTCATACTTTGTTGTTTGAGTACATCACCTAACAGTAATATATAATAATTTACAAAAATTGGAAAGAAATTTTCGTTAATAACACACTTTATAATATTTCTTTATATTAGATGAACTTTCGTGTAAGTCTTAGCTGAGCTAACTTTCTATTAATAAGACACAATACACATTTATGGAAACAGTACATATTGAAAAACAATGGAAGACAGTTTGTCATTTTCTTTGGAAATTCTTCTTTAACTTGATTTTTTATGGGTGAATTCTCTCTCTAATTTCTGTATGGATATGTAATCAGCCTCCCATAATGCACAAGTCAGTGGGGTGATTCTTTTCTTTTAACCCATCGGAGACTGAAGAGAAAAGACAAAGTGTTAACTTAAATTAGTCGGTCACTTCCGCAGACCATTTGTAATTTAGCTTCCACTTGCAAGCTGCAACCGTTGTGCTTAATAATTACATTTCATTTTCAAAGGCTTTAAAAAATATTGATTGTAAACACACAAGTTTTAAAGGTTAATTAATATTAAAATAACTGTTATCCTCTTACATAACCTCCATTCATCGAGATTCATTTCGGAATAAAAAGATAAAGAGAGAGAGCACGTCAGGGGGCGCGGATGGAGGTGGGGTTTGGAGATTGTGGAGAGTTTCAACCTCAAATTTGTTGTTTTTTCTTGGATTGAGGACGCACATTTCTCATTCTAATAAGACACGGTTTGGCTTTTACACTACAACAAATTGTGAAAACACGTCTAAATGTACCTAAACTTGGATGGATATACACTACAGCTAGCGATTGAAATATATGGTTGGCTTTTGTGTAAGGAGAGAGGTCGTGTATGATCATGATTGACGAACACCCGGATAAAGTTGATGGGACTCAACGATGATCAAGGTGCAATTGTCATTCTAATAAATGCAAGAACTTTCTGATGATTTTTTTGTGTTTCATATTGAAAGTTCATTTAATTACAAGATATATATAACTGTGAGAGAGAGGATTTTATTCTGATATACTATTTTTTTTTACTATTATATATTTAATGATGTGTTAATATATTATTAAATAAATTTGGTTATAATGATAATTATTTGAAATGTCAAATTTTTTAAATAACATGTCAATATACGATTTTATTTTAACTGTGAAAATTTTATTAAAAAAATGCATCAAATTAAGTTTATATATTGAGATATATTTGGATGATGATTACGATTATAACAAGAGATAGCACATTAGATTTTTTTTTTATGAGATTAACGTTTCTTCTCTTACAAAATAAAGCTATCTCTTACCATTTCAAAATTATGTCATTTTATAATTTAAAAAAAATACAAGATATTTTTATAAAGGGACAGAATATATTCATCACCAATTAAGTTTACTATTTCTTACCACTATTTTTTTTGGATCTTACCATCAAATCTTAACCGTTGACTTCTATCAATCTGAAGGTTATAATTTATTGAGAATTAATAATTAATTAATAAGTGTCATCCAATAAATTATAATCGTCAAATTGATATAAATCAACGGTTAAGATTTGATGATAAGAAGTAGTAAACTTAATTAGTGCTTGTAAATAAAAATCCATCAATGGTTTTTATATTAAACTCTTCGTATGCGCAAACCCATCTTTTTTTTGTTTTACCTTAAATTTCATTAGAAAATGAGGGCGATGAAGATCGAACTCATAGTCCTAGAGTCATAGAGGCTTTGATATAATAACAAACAACTATCTTGCTGAACCACTCAAGTTTTAACCCAAAAGTTTAAGTTTATTTATAAGTGAAAGTCCACCAATGATTTTTATATTTCTCTAATACTTATATCGTAACAAACAACCCGTAATCATAAAAGCTTTGATATCATAACAAACAATCATCTCACTGAACAACTCGAGTTTTAACCCAAAAGTTTAAGTTTATAAGTGAAGACTCATCAATAATATTTATATATCTCTAACACTTACATTGTTTTTTCTCAAATCCCAAAACAATATTGTTTTGTAGTTTTAGGAAATACCTTTATTTAATATTTTTTACATTTTTTATACACTAGAATTGTAATTGTAACTGAACGTGTGATTTTTATAAAAATCCTTATTCATCTCACGCTTATGCTATTGCGCGGATGGAATCTAGGCTAGAGATCCATGATTGAAGAATTAGGGACCCTGGTCAATTGCAGTTAAAAAAAAAAAAAAAAATGCAGGGTCGTGAAGTTACACCCAACGGATACATATTTTTTTAAATAAATTTTTGTGCAAAAATGTTTCTTTTTGTTTTTTACAGTGAGGATTTTCTGCAAGTGTGAAACAGCTGTAGAACAATTGCAAATTAATTTTGCCAAGTGAATCAACTCATTCTGTTCAATATAGATAATATTAAAAAAAAAATGAAAAAGACATGAGGGAGCGAATATTAAAAATAAAAAAGAAAACAGAGTGAGATGTAGATGTAGTTGAGAATAGAGTAGTCACGGGTTTCTCTTGACTCTCCCACAAATAATACGTCATTTTATATGCCCATACTATAAACATTAAGGTGTACGAGCAGCAAACCCATTTCTCATATCTATGTATCTGCCAGAAAATTTGATTCCCTGATGCCCCACTCACCTCCCTCTCAATATCCTCGTTACATCTGGACGCATGATCTTGCTCTATCTAAGCGTTTATAAGTACACCACATGCTTTATTGTATGACAGCATATAATAATTTAATTCTTGCTTTGACCGAAATTAAGTCACTCCACTTCTCCATTCAATGCTATTACCCACAATTCATAGGAGTACCTTTAATAATATTTTTATGCTCATATTTATTAATATTGTGATGTATTATTATTTTTCATCATTTTAATTTAATTTAAATAAAAATAATAAGTAAGGATATATCAAAATATTAATAAATATTTAATATAAATTTTTTATATTTAATTGTATATTAATTAAAAAAATTATCTTACATGACTTTTTTCAATTAGGATATCCCATAAATATAATTATGAGATTAATCTTTTGGGAGAAGATGATGGTTAGATAAAATCTTTCCAAATAGTAATTTTGAGATTCAAACTTATATTTCCCCCACAATACTGATATTTTAAGAGAAAACATTCTTGATAACTAAGTTGTATTGCGGCAATCATTTTTATCTTAGAAAAATAAACTCATTTACATTTCGGTAGTTACCAAAAAGAATATAAAGTACAGTTTAGTATTTGAAGCATGTATTTTTCCTTAAAATGTCATACGAAACTATATAATTCATGTTTCAATCATAATTTTTGAGATTTTGAATAGGTTAATTAGACTATCTGTGAAAATTAAATAAGATATGTGAATTCTACTAAAGCTTTTCTAATTTGTTTAACACGCAACTTCTTATATATTATTTATAGGAAGGAAACCAAAACCTGACATGAAAATGACAATTTTTTCTTAGCTACTCCCGCGATTAATTGCTGCGTGGCTAAGACATAATGAGTTTACGTCCGGTGAAAACAAGTTAGTTTGTCTTGGGAGGGGAAAAAAACATTTTGCTAACGTTATACATATGTAATTTCATTAAACCCATTAATATTATCTTTATGTTGTTGTTTAAGATGACCAAAATTGTATTATTTTTTTTTTTAATGAACAATGAAACCAACATCACTGACAAGCCAGCATCAAATTCTAATTTTGTCAAAGTTTCATGATCACGTCATAGAAAATTTTATTTGATTTTCTAATTTAATAATGGGATATTTTACATTTTTTTTTTGGTAAATGGGATATTTTACATTTAACTAAATCAAGGAGATGCACACAAATTAACTTAAACATTACTTAATATAAGTAAAATCATTATTGACAATCTTTGTATCACCTAGAGGTTTTCTTAACTAAATTGCTAATATGAAGATAACAATGTGATAATTTTAATTAACCTTTGAACAAACCCTACAAAAATGTAAGTCTTCTTCTCCTTAATTTATGCATTTTTCATCGTTCCTTAGCAGTGCAGTACATTAACCTATCCTAATTGGTGACCACTTTAGTACAAGCAGGCACCAGCTAACCTCATAAAATTTCTTCATCCCCCACAATACTCGAGCCGTTAAAACATGCATTGTACCAAGAATTTTGATGTCAAATTGTCAACGCAAGCTTTTCTTGCTATTTGTTTTTTTATCACAACTAGCTTGCACAGATTTCTATAACCATCACGTCTAAGACTTTTACGGAGGGAAGTTTACGAGCATATTTTTCTTTTTTCTTTTTTCTTTTTTGTATAGCGTTTACGAGCAATTTATGACAATGAGAAAGAACGAAGTAAATTTTAAACGGCGTTTGGTTTTGTCAGTATGTTCTTTAATTATAATTATAAAATATTTTTTATTTTTGTACTATTTCGATTTTAAAGATATTGTGAAAGAAATTATAATTTTTTTTTTTTTCAAATCCTTAAAAACAATAATCAAAGTAAAATAAATGTGTCACTTTCTAATGATTAATAAAAAAAAAGTATGTGTCATTTTAAGAGAGAGATACATACAAAGAGGTGAGACTAGCATTTTTATTTTTTTTGTCTTTATTTTTTTTAGTGAGACCTACACCATGCATGACAAAGGCCCATATTCTAGAAAGTTTAATAAAGGACATCACAAAAAGGAATGAAATCTTCTATGAATGACGATCCTATCCAAACAGCTAAGCAGTTGACTTGGACCCTCAATATTTATAAGAGGCCCAGAAATACACTCCTGTTAGGTAACTCATCTATAAATAAGGAGTTAAGCCAATAAGGTACATATACTCTAAACCCTTTCTCTTAGCTTGTCATTGTACACACACCCCACGCCTTGACTATATCGATTATTATTGTGCATAGTGATTTAATTTGTCTACCATCAAAAGTATCTCATACAAGAAAAAATCTTATTAGTGTCGCAAATTTCGTCACTGCATATGAAATTTCGTCACAAATTCTTGAGTCGCAAATTTATTTGTGACGAAATTTGATTATTTGTGTCGAAAATTGTCATTTGTGACAAAATTTGTGACGAAAATTTTTGTCACAAATAAACTTTTTTCTTAGATACCTGAGAGAAGACACACAGATCCTACATAATATATACAAGCCACCAGCTGGACATCTTTATCTTTTAGACAAAACAGTTTCAATTTTTCCTATCCTTGCAGTTCTGCTCTACGTGTTTTATATGCATTTATTCAAGCTTAGAATCTGGATTTTATAGGAGATTTCTTTTTGTATAATCAATTTATACGTTTCCTGCTACAACCAATTAATTTATATTGCTAGCTACGATTGCCTAGAAGTAAAGTTTGGCTATGATTATATGCAATAGTCCTCAATCTAAATCATACGTATTTTGATAGGATTACTTCTAGTTAGTTTAAGAGACCAATCATATAAATAAATCTTAGATGGTTTAAGTGATTTAATAGGAAAATTATAACTTACCAGTAACTATTGGTTCAGGTGATAAGTTGTTTCTTCCCCTTAACCAAAGGTAACTTGATGAATGAGAAAAAAAAAGTTAAAAATTATTAAGCAGGATCAATTAAATTTTAATTAGAGATAAATATCGTTCAATTTCATCAAAAAGTCAAACTTACGTACCCTTAATGAATTTCAATTAATACGGTTGACCAGTCTGCCACTCAAATATAAATCACTCGCACGATAGTCCCCAGTAGCCGTTATTAACTAATTAAATATGAGTAGTATCTAATATTGACAATATAGATTAGACTGCTTAATGTCTATTATTAATCACTCAAGTATGACTGTATGAGTAACAGTTATTTACATGATAGTTAGTGACTATTGACCAATTAGAGATGGGTAATAATTTTCTTTTCTTTTTTTGGAAATTAGAGATGGGTAATAACTTTTGATAACAAATATCATATTAGTAGCCATTCAGTTACAACTATTAACTATTCAAAAATGAGTGATAACTATGCATAAAATAGTCACAAAATTGTTATTATCAATGTGGATCAATTGGTGTACCTTAATCAATATTTTTTATTTCGAGAATTGGGTATATGTAGCAAGAGGTGTAAACGAGTCAGACATTCTATCAGAGGCCTACAACCTATTCTACATTAGGTTAAAACTAACCTAATATATTCAATAAAATAGAACATTAATTCTTTAGACCTTAAAAAAAACTGGTTGAGAAAATAAATCATGGACCTACTTTTATTGGGCATAACCAATAAATCTATAAGTCGGCCTATATCGTAGTACTTATTTTAATTAAATAAAATAAAACAATTATTTAAATAATTTTAATAATAAAATAATACTACTTTATTTATCTTTTCTAATCCTTAATAGATCTTGAAACCTCCCAATATAATAGGGTATTTTACCACTATTTGAATTTTTTTTACCACTTTGCTCCTATTCCCAAACTATATACCAACATACCCATCTTCTCGCACTATATATCAATATGTCACTATTTGATCAAAGTGTGACCGAATCTCAGTCTTTGGTAAGTCATTTACTTGAGTAAATATCGGTTAAACTTTGGTCAAATTAAAACAAATTTGCATATAGTTTGGGAAGAGAGATAAAGTGATTAAAAATTCAACACAAGGACAAAATGGTTGATCATCCACTAATAGGTCTAGGCCAAGCCTTGTGATTTTTGAATAAAGACAATGTTAGATTTTTAATTTAGCTTACTTGGTTAGGCCAAACTTTTCAAATTTTAAATATAGGCAATGTCAGACTTAAATTCAACTTATATCATGTTAATATGTCAAGTTAAACTTAAAATATTTTGTGTGGGTCTGATCTATTTAGACCAAAGACTACTTTGGTCCATCCCATTTACACCACCATTAATGGAGCCATGTCAAAAATTTGGTAGGAAAAGCTTTGCTGCCCTTATGGTCTTTCCCGTCTTAAGGGAATTAGTGGAGTAATTGATGAATCGGTAGAAAAATGTAAATAAAAAAGTGAGTTATTTACCATAAGGGTAATTTTGGTTATAAAGTATATGATTAAAATTAAATGGTGATTCTTAGTAATTCTTTTTTTATCATTCTAAATTAAGTATTTCTCCTTAATAGTTTTTTAGCATTAATTTTTCTAATCTTTGTTAATTCTATCATATTTTATCAAGTATTATTTGAGTTTGCCATTATCTCCTAACCATCTCTAACTAATAACCTTAAGCAAGGGTAATAAAATGTGAGTAAATTAACTAAAGGAAGGTTATACTGACAATCTATTTTCGTTTACAACCTCTTATATAATCCTATTTTAACCGTTGATTTCCGTCAATCAACGGTTATTATTTTCATAAATCAAACTCATTAGTTAATTTTAATTCACAATAAATGATAATCTATTTTCGTTTGTAAACGAAAATAAGTTGCAAGTATAACTTTCCTCAATTAATTAACATTTAAATTGGTTATAATATTAAAAAGCTTATTCTCACATTTATTCAATGAAAATTAAATATTGAATAACGCGTAAGAGATTGAAATATTAATGATATTAGATTTTGAGTCAAATTAAACTACCAAAATTAGATATTTGAATGATGTGGTTCTTTTAAGTTGCACGGTAAGTTAATAATCTGGTGCCTTATAAAGAAATATTAATCTTAACGCACCCAATGTCATGTATTGCACAATTTTTCATAATTAACAACCACCATCTCACATTTAAATCTGGTAAAAAAAAATTAATTTCAAAATTTTGTCGAGTGATATGCATGAAATAGTAGTTGCTACTAGCTCTTTCGAAAATACAAATAGTTTATCCCTTTCAATGGCCGATTAACTATAATTAAACATACAAAAATTAACTATTATGGGGACCAACGTGAACATTTTTTTGATAGTTTCATCATATGATTGATTAAACTTACAAGATTCATGTGGTGCATGTGATGCTAAGGTACGTACAGGATAAAAAAAAAAAACTCAATAACGAAATCAACACACTCACCAATTTGATGGAACATATAAAAGTCCAAGTAGTATAACAAACCTAATAATTTGAAGGCTTTTTCTTCTTATAAAAAAATAAAACTGTCACGGTCACAATAGAGAATTCACCATCCCTTCATTTTCTGAATATATAATACTAGCTTCATCAGCTAAAAATTTTGTATTTCAAGAAAAGTTGGTTTTAGTTAAAACAGTTTTAGACCTAACATAATCTATTCGAAAGAGACGCAAAAGAGGGAGGAGAGAGCAAGAGCACACGGGTGCCTTCTTTTTAAATTTTTTTTTTTTTAGGGTAACACAGAGGCGAGTGTTTTAGCTTTTTAGGTGAGATATGGATTCGTGTTACAAACTTATAATATAATTTGGTGAAGTTAAAAATAGAATATGAGAATATTGTTTCTCATCTTACATAAAATAATTTGTCTCATGCAATATATAAAAAATAGGTGAAACTTATTTATTTTCTACTTAATGGATTTTATTCATTTTTTATGTATTATATATAAGACAAATTATCTCATGTAACGTGAGAAACAATACCTCCATAGAATATATGTGATTATAAATTTATAGGAAAAATTCCGTGCAAGATTTTGTATGTAGCGGGAGAAAGGTCCAAGGGCACCGCTCTGCCAACCTGTCCTCTTCGTGAAAAGTCATTTTCTCATCTTAAAAACACCTTAGCGTATACCCTCTTCCCACGTAGGGCCCGAAAGCAATGCTATGTAGATGTTTCTATTAACTCTCCTCGCTTCTTCTCTCTTCTCTTTTTCGCAACCTAATTAAACTTTTCCAATTTTCTAGATTTTTTATTATTATTATTTAAAAAAAAAAAATTAACTAAATTTCGTTCATTTGCACATACTAGTACGTTTTAACCATCAATCTCTTATCTTTGCCTAACACTATCGTACAAATAATATTACTCTTGAGTATAAAAGAGGAAAGAAGGCAAAGGAAAGAGTAGTTAGTTATATATAGTCAATGGCAATTGCAGCGGCAACCTCATCGCCCACCATGAGCCTGAGCCATAGCCACAGCCATGATGATGACTCCACCACCAACGACGTCAACGTGAACGATACAAAGCCAGATGAGCATGAGCACGACATGGTCATGCCCGGGTTTCGGTTCCACCCAACTGAAGAAGAGCTCGTTGAGTTCTACCTTCGCCGTAAGGTGGAGGGCAAGCGTTTCAACGTTGAGCTCATTACTTTTCTTGATCTTTATCGCTATGACCCTTGGGAGCTTCCTGGTACTTATATATATATATCATATATTTATATATATATATATATGATATAATATGACAGCTTCCCTTTCCTTGAAGGAATTCTGGAAACCCACTTACTACCCCTTTTTTGTCATCTCCCTTTGATTTTATATATTCTAGCTAACCTTTTTTTTTGCTTCATATATAGACGTCTATTATTAATAATTCACACACATATATATGTGGGCGCATGTGCATTTTTATCCTATACATATATTTCTATTCTTTATTAATTTCAATCTCTCCTTGAATTTTGGTGTGGGGGGGAGGATTTGATAAATGAAATTATATTAATTTGTGGAGCAGCGTTGGCAGCTATTGGTGAAAAGGAATGGTACTTTTATGTGCCTAGAGATAGAAAGTATCGCAACGGTGATCGTCCAAATCGTGTTACTACCTCTGGGTATTGGAAGGCAACGGGAGCTGATAGGATGATTCGAACCGAGCACTTTCGATCAATCGGGTTGAAGAAAACCCTAGTTTTCTACTCTGGAAAAGCTCCTAAAGGCATCCGCACCAGTTGGATTATGAATGAGTATCGCTTGCCACAACATGAAACTGAACGATATCAAAAGGTACCTTCACACGCACACGCACACACACACATATATAATATATATATGCTGCTGCTATATATATATATATATATATATATATATGTTAGAATCACTTCCAAAAGGTACCTTCACACACACACAAACACACATATGCTGCTATTTATGTTTCGTGAGTTTAGAATCAGTTCTTGACAAAAGTCTATATGGAATCCTTCATTTCTCATTCTTCTTTCATGATATATAAAAAACCGAGCCTTCGGTTTTGAAATTCAACCCTAGTTTTAAAGCTGTACTAATTCATGCATCTTGATTTTTGGTCTTCTCGTTTGCTTTAGCTTTTGAGAATTAATTAACTTGGTGTTGCTAGCTAGCTATGCTTCACTTCCAATCGAATCATAGATCCAAAACTATAGAAGCTGAGAGGGATCGAGCAATGAATACATGATAGAGAAGAGGGAAGAGAATAAAAGAGTTGGCAGAAAATTAAAATAAATAGGCACCGTTTGTAATTAATTCACTTTAATTCTTTCTCCTTTACTCGCAAACATTTATGACTACATGCATGAATTTTAAATTCTGACCAAATTCCCTTTTGTTTCGTAATAACTTTAAGATCGATGCTCATAGTGGTAGACGTAAGTTTTTTCAAAAAAATTTACCCCCAAAAACTCTTCATCAAATAAATTAATTAATACCAAATTCAAAATTGATTTGTTTTCCATTTTCAAGGGTGAGATATCGCTTTGCCGGGTATACAAGAGAGCTGGAGTAGAAGACCATCCCTCCCTCCCTCGTTGTCTCCCAACAAGGCCATCCTTATCGAGAGGTTCACATTCAGAAAAGAATAAGCATAATGAAATGGTTCAACAGAACATGGGATTTGTTGGACAATCAAAACCAATGGATCAAATAGTTGACAAAATGAATGAAGCGGAGGGAAGCAGCAGTGCTGGTTCAGATGTGTCAACAGCTCTTGGACTTTCAAAGTACAATGCTTACCGTGCTGCTATGGGTGCACTTAGCACAACAATGGGACTACCTTTAGTTCCAATGGATCAGGAGGAAGGGCTGATGATGATGCAGCAATCTAAACAAGTGCATGTAGCCACCTCTTTAATCCCCGCTTGTGGAGCATTCTTCCCAGCTGGCCCTTCTTCCGCGTCTTCAAACAGTGCAATGATGGATGATCTCAATAGGCTAGTGAGTTATCAACAGCAGTACAACAATGTTCAAAGCCATCCTAATCAGTTCTCTAGTTTGCTGATGCAACAAGCACCAATTTCTCTCAACTCGCTACCAAATCCACTTCCAACCACCTTCTCTGACCGACTCTGGGAGTGGAATCCAATCCCTGAGGCAAGCCAAGACTACACCAACATCTCCTTCAAGTAATCACTCATTTATATATATATATATATATATATATATATATATATATATATATATATATGAATTGCACATACATTTATATATATATAGATATAGAGACATTATTTATCTTTGTTGATTTTAAGTATCAACTTTATTTAGGTTGTTTTCCTTACTCTAATTAATCCTGTATCTTAGATTTAAATAACATAATTGTATGACTCGATCGTATTAAACAATCATCAATATGCATATGATGGTACCGTTATTAGGGTTTTAGTTTTAAACCATTGTCTACAAGAACAAGAAGTTAAAAAGGTCTTCAAATTAAGTTACCAATTTTGTACTAAATGTTGGCGTGATGAACAGGCAGGGTATAGTGTAGCTTGTACTTTTTCATATAGAATGGGGATTATATGTAGTTCTGTTTAGGGTAAGTTTGATATTAATTCCTCACTATTAAAATTGAAAGGCGACAATATAAGATTAGTTTTGCATATGATTTTTTATTCAAACAAAACTAGTGTCTGCACTCATGGGATACCAGATCATATTAAAGAAGATTCCAACATTATTTTTAGGCATATTAATTGAAGTAGAAAAACAAGACATATATATGTGATTAGGATTCCAAAATTCGAGGATATATGCTCCTCGCTCTCTCACGTGTACATGTATCGCCGTTCTTATTCAACTTAGGGAAACAGATCGAAATGTACCTCGATTGGCAAACTGCAAATGCATGTTGTATCTATAGAAGAAGCAGTGTTGGGTCCATCGATCGAAACTGTTAAGTTAAAAATTATAGTTAACGATAATAATGCAACTTTCTTTTATTAAATTTTTTAAAATTTGCATCAAGTTTGAGGAACTTCACCATTGCAAGAAGAGACATGAGCAGGAGTGTTAAATCCATCAATCCTAAGGGAGATGTTGACCAAATAAAGTCAACAATATCCTCTCTAAGTGCTTGGGATTTTGAAACCATGACTTTGCTCTATTACAAGTTTTCGGAGCTAAACTTCAATGCATCGGGATCACAGAATTTGGTGTTCCCTTTTATTAAAAAAGGAAAAAAAATTATCTATTTATACATGTTGTTTTTTATATTACCCTTAAGTCTAATTTTTTATTTTTTTTAGTAAAAGGGAGTACCAAGTTTGATAGTTTTGGCTCATTGAAGTTTTTTTCCAATCTTGGTGATTTAGAGAAAGTTCAAAAATTAGGGAGACTTATTTCAACGAGTTAAGTGAAAAAAATTGACAATAATAAATTTGACACTCATCTTGACCAAACTTTAACAGTAAATTTATGGGTGTTCTCACTAATATAATTTTGGCTTAACTTATTTTTAATCGTTATGAGATTTCATCTTTTCGCACTCAATTTTGAGTCCTGCATAAGTTCTCCCTTAAGTCTTTTGAGTATTGGATTTCAATTTTAATTTCCTAAAACTTATCAAATTAAAAATAAATTAAATAAATAAAAAAGTACATTAATCTTAACCTAAAATAGTAGGTTTAAGATTTTTTCATATATATATATGGGTGAAACTGGGCCGGGCCGGTCTACAGGGGCCTACGGCTCGGCCTACATCAGGCCAGACCTGACCTAGTATATTTTGTATAATAGGTCGGGCTTGGGCCTTAAAAAAGTCTGTTTAATAAAAAGGTCGTAGGCCCACTTTCAAAAGGTCGGGCCTATAAGCCTACAAGCCAGCCTATATTATACTATTTATTTTAAATAAAATAAAATAGAGTAAGTATGCCTTGAAGGAAAAACAAAAGATATAAATTTAATCAATTACAATTATTTATAACTTAATTATATTCGATTATATTTTAATAGAAATCTTACTTTATTTCTTATATAGGAGGAACCAACATCTCAACATGTTAGATTGTGTATATGAATATATTAAAAGATTTTTGGGAAAGGTTATACTTACTACAAGCATCATTATGTGTTTGTTGGATTCATGCAGTTATTTTAATTTACATAGTATGGATTTGTTTGTTGGATCTGATGAAATATATGTTATTTAGTTTGAGCATTTTTCTTTTGAAAATGACTTAAATGCATATTGTATGAGTTTTGTTATGATTCATGATTCTGTTTCGCTCCTCCTCTTCCTTCCTTTTATGTTTTTCTTTCTTCTCTAAGTTAAAAATTGCAAATTTCTCTTATAATGAAGTTGTTATTATATAAGAATAGTGGTTCATGTAAAGTGGATGTATCATCCTATCTTTGGGCAGATGTATTCAGATATGTATGCTAGAAACGATATTTCAAATTCTAAATGTACTTAAAAGTGCTTAATATGTTGATGTATGTATTTTGGACCTTTATATTTGGATCTTTGTATGAGAAAAGTTCAAATTTATATTAAAGAGTGTGATTACTATTTTAGATAACTTTTTACCTTGGACAAAATTCAGAGCTAAGGCTTAGATTTTGGTGTTTCCCATTTATAATCTTAGAGAGTGAATCCAAGATTTTCAATTAGATTATGAACTACTAGAAAAATCCTGTATAGCGAGGGAATTGCTATGAAAATTCCATCGCTAATTTCATCCTTGCTACTACTTTTCCTCGCAAATTCCCTCTCAAACGATTTTGCGAGGGAATTTGCGAGGGAAAGTAGTAGCGAGGATGAAATATCGTTTGCGAGGGAATTTGCGAGGGAAAGTAGTAGCGAGGATGAAATTAGCGACGGAATTTGCATAGCAATTCCCTCGCTATATAGGATTTTTCTAGTAAATCATAATTGAGATAGATGTACATAAAACTTACCTTGAAAGATAAAAGGAATAAAAAGTATAAATTCGGGAAAGATAGTGAAAATTTTCTACATATATGACTTCTGTCCAGGGGGGATTCAAATACCTCGTCGATAAGTATTCAAATGCCTCACAAAGAACAGAGAGGATTTAAATACTTTTTGGATAGCATTTGAATCCTCCTTCTAACGGGGGTTGGGGTTCGAATCATTTTCGGAAAAGATTTGAATTTGTTTCCCTTAAACAACTTATAAATGTTTTTTAAGTGTTCAAACCCTCCTCCACCCATCTCTCTAGTGACTTGTTGGACTGTCAAGCGAGTCTAGGGAGAGTTCATGGCGGGGGGACCACTATCAATGAGTTAAGCTACACCAACCATAGCAAGTGGGTCTAGCATCATGTCTCAACCCAAAAATTTAAGGTATCAGTTCATAAATTCTTCTACTTATATGCATTTCACTTGGTCCATTACCAACCAATACGAGACTCCATTACACTTGAATATCCCAACAATCTTGCCCTCAAATGTGAAATCCCTCATTGATATGTTCTCACTCAACCGAGTACCCTAAGCCCAAATATTCAACCTGCCCCTCTAGCCAAATACCTAGCTAGCCCTCTGCTCTAATGTAACTTCAAGGCAGACCTAGGAGAGCCCAAGGCCGGGGATCACCATCAATGGACTAAGTTTCACCTACTGTAGCAAGTGGGTTCAACATCATGTCGCAACCTAAAATATTAAGGCATTGGATTCATAGATCCTCCTACTTATGTATATGCATTTCACTTAGCCCATTATCAACCAATGCAGGACTTTATCACACACTTGAATATTCCAACAGAGTCTCCCCCTCAAGTGTGAAACCTCATATTGATATGCTCGCCCTCAACTAAGTACCTTAGCCCTGCTCGAGCCTAATCCGGCTTTGATACCATTGTCGGGGGAGCCTAGGGGGAGATCATGGCGAAGGACCACCATCAATGGGTTAAGCTTCCCAATCATAGTAAGTGGGTCCAACATCATATCTCAACCCAAAATCCTAAGACATTGAGTTCATAGATCCTTCTAATTATATGCACTCCACTTAGCTCATTATCAACCAATGTGGAACTGTATCACACTTAAATATCCCAACATGACAATAACTAAAGATAAAGAAAAAAAAATGAAAACTTATTTCGATTAGGAGACAAATCTCAGCTTGAATTGATAACCTAAATAAGTCTAGAAAGGTTTGAGTTTCTAAAGTATTTTTGTCAGGAAAATTATATTATGCTTAAATCTTTTCTGGATGAATCAACCCTCTTTCAAATGAAAGTTTAGGATTTCTATGAAGTTTTCTTCTACAGTGTTAGCTCCATGAAAAAACAAGAAGATTACTTATTGTTTGGGATATTGTATTTCCTTATAGAAATTCTTGTTGGCTATTTTATTTTTTCTGTTTGCCGTAAACCATTATATATGCATGATTGTATGATCTTTATTTTTAGTTACCGCTTGAAAATCATAACGTAACACACGGGATATTACAATGTAGCTTTTTGATTGAGAAAGTAAATGTGTCTGAAAAAATTATTTTATCCCCTGAAAAAAATATTACATTATCCTTACTTTTTATATACAAATTTTGAATTGTGAAATTTTTTTCTCCTTTTTTAACCCTTGAATCACCAATTACCAATCAATCAAATTTTGATGAGCTAATTAGACATGAAACTACCATTTTCAATTTTCTCGATCAACAATGTTATTTATATATCAATTTTATATAATTGTTATATATTTTTGAATTAAAAATAGTAATATGGAAATTTCGTAGATTTTTTTTGTAGATATTCCTCGTTGTACTATGACATCATTTAGCTTCCCATATTTGTATCAAGATTTGCAGTTGAGTATGTCAGTATGATGGATGGATCCCTTACGAGCATAATACATCATCTCACAGTCACAGCAAAAAAGGAATGCATTGGCATTAACATTGGGATCTGATCCAAATGTAGTAGCTGAAGTCCAAGGGATTGCTTTGACTATAGTAGGTTTTAATAATTATTAGTGAGACCCATTTGTTGAGCATTTGTGACTTCTTGTGAGCATGTACCCGTGGCTTTTAATGTTACATCCGGTCCAAAAGCTTAAATTACGGGGTGGGTCCGCTATTAATGTAATATTATATATCTTTTTTGAGATTGTAATTTTCGTTCATGAATTTATAAATTTATAAGATTTAATAAAAAATTATTTTGCAATTTTAAATTCTAAAATGATGTATAATATTACAATATTTTTCATGTAGTCACCTCAATTATTTGATTGAGATAGAAAATAATATTATATTTATCACTTTTTAACGCAAGGAATTTTTACACCAAAAACGTAGATAATACAGAAATTTACTTTTTTCTTGTGTTAAAATTATTTTTATTTAAAAAAAAGGTAACGAAATTCAAACCGCATAATTTGTTATGAGTGCTCACATTATTCACCGTGATGAATATATAAGACATGACTGTGAATTAGCTGAGCTGATGAGGAAATTAAAAATTAAAAAACTAGAATTGTCATTAATCGTCTGTTTTTATTAAAAAGAAAGTTATGTTAATAGATATTTAAAAAGAAAAATTACTATAGACAAAGAACGTTTTTGATGATATTATCATGCACATTCTTTATAAGTTCACCACCATTTTTTTTTTAAGGTTTGAAACATGGAAATTAAATGTTTTGTTGAAAGAATGAAAGTGGTAGTAGGAATTTAACTCAGGATCCATAAATTACAAAAGTTTAATATCATATAAAAAAGAGGGATGTTATACTTATAATATATTTTTTCTTACAACCTCTTACAATTATTTTCTTTATTGTTGGATTAAAATCAAATCAATGATTCTTATTTTATGTTATTTTATAACCGTTGATTTGATTCTGCTTAAAAAGTACTTATAAAAGGTTATAAGATAAAATAAATGATAAATATAACCTCTCTATAAAAAAATCAATTCAACTTAAAAATATAATTATTAGGTGAAGATATATTTATTATTTTTATATAATATTATATCTTAACCACTTTACGTAAGCTGGCTCGAGCCCAGCAAACAGCAATGCAGCCCATTGGCACAAATTTGAGTTGTGTTTGACTGTTTCCTGACTACCAGAATCTACATGCCATTTCAAATGCCAAAGGCCCAAATCCAATTGCATCCATTCGGAGCCGTACAGCAATATTAATATTAGGGAAAAGTTTATCAATATCTCTGTGGTTTTTTTTGTATCTCATATGCCCCTGTGCTTTGTAAAATATAAAAAATCACTGGGGCATATGTGATAAAAAACATACCCTTTTGCAAATCATAAGGACATATGTGATAAAAAAAAAACCACAGGGGTATAAGTGATTCTGGAGACAGGGACATTGATGAACTTTTCCCTTAATATTATTATTGATCAAGCAGATTTTGCAGTTGCTTTATATGCGGAAGGTGCTTTATTCTATTTATATTCTTCAGCTCTTCTTCTGTGGAGCCAAGTGCCTAGGCATAAGACTCACTCTCTTCCCTTTATTTTATTTTTCTCCTCATGAAATGGAATAAACTACCTTCATTTTATCTATTTCACGAAATCTTCTCCAATTTACAATTGTTCTCTCTTCACTCTTGATGATTAATACGACAACCTAAATATGATGATTAATACTACACACCCACAAGAAGTTAATTTTAATAAAATTTATGAAGATTTAAGGTGGTTGTTAGGAAGGAATAAAGTGGCATCAATATCTAATAATTTTGAAAAAAAAAAAAAATTTGAAATATTCTAATATGTTCATTGTTTCGCAACTAAACTGATTTGAAGCGGGTCCATAATTAAAGCTTTAAACCCCTCCCAAATGTGGTATTAGGGGAATTCGAACACATGCTCTCACCCCACCTGCTCAGCTCCCATGCCCCAACTGAGCTACCACCATTTGATTGTGAAATATTTTTTTGTTTCTATTGATCGATGGCTTAAATAGAATTGAAGTTTCATACACGTTTTGGGTTTGTTACTTGATTAAGATATATTGATTCGGCCCAGTTTTACATCATGGTCTGTAATTGGATGGCCCAAATTGATATTCGTACATTTAAAATGGACACATTTTATGTTTTTCGAGCTGAAAAATAGTTACAATTTTTAACAATGCTATAATCATTGGAAGGGGAATGCAAAACTACCACCAGATGCCTCCGGAGATAGTTCGCCTTGCTGCTGTTCCCAAAGGGCAAAGGCCAACATTGTTCTACTTTTTTCTAGTTTGTAGTTGTTTCTTAGTTTTTATCAATGCTATATTAATTAATAAAAAAAATGTTTATCCTTTTAAATGACACAACTTGTGTCATTTCACTCTTACAAAGAGATGAACCCACACCTTTATATTTTTTTGTCCATTCTCTCCTCTTTTATCTATTATTTCTCTAACTTAAAATAACATAACTTTTCCTTCTTTAAAAATGATACACATTTTTTCTTTAATTAATCCATAAAGAACATTAATGGGGGAGACTCAAAAAAAAATAAAAAATAAAAATACATCGTTGCTCGGCACCTCACTGGTTCTTCAACATGAATCAATTCATATATATTTTTTTCACTGGTCTCTCTCACTAAAAGGCTAATAATATACATTTTACTTTAACGAAAGAGGGAGAAACGATATCAAAATAGATTCGAGCAGTTAGAACAAAAATGCAGCCTAAAAAAGCGAATCAAGCACTTACATCTACATGGAAGGTAAGAAATTAGGTCCTGCCGTCCTAGTTGGATGAGTTCCCATTAACTTTTCTAACACCGCATAGTGATGCGGTGTTGCTTTTCGATTATTACTTCGAAAGAAAAAAGCTATACATTGGATCGTAAGTTGCAATACATAACATAAGTGGTCAAGTATTTTTTAGTTTTACATAAACTTCGAGTGACTCAACTCATCAAAGAGTCACGATCGATCGTTCATCTTTCTCCTTTATTTAAGAATCTAGTGATCCATTACTTCATGTGATTGAGTGGGAGACACTTAATCTAGTTATAATAGATTAATTAATATATTTATTTATAATAATATGAATTAATATATTTTAAAACAACTATACCTACACAAATCTCATTCTTTTAAATAATTACGTTTACATCATGTAAATGCAAAATTACATATTAAGACTATATTATAAATATTAATCGCATAATAGACGTAAATGTAACTAAAATACATGTATGTGATCGATGGTTAAGTTAATGATCTTGAGCAAGTATCAACTATCAAGGCAAATATATCTAATTTTCAATCCTCTCATAATGTATTGTAAACTTTTTTTAATTTTTATAATGATTTTTAAATACTTTTGAAAAATTAATATAATATTCTATTAATCTTTTAATTATTTTTATCGTTGAAATAGTTGTTTATAAATATAATGTCATCACTTCAGTTTTTTTATAAAATTAAATCTATTAACATTTTAGAATTTTAATCAGAGTTATTAAATTCGAAGCAATAAATTTGAATTGATTGAATTAAATTGATATAAAAATAGATAATAAAAACATTGTTTAGTTACTTACTTGTACATTGTTTAGTTGCTTGTTGTAAGTGTATTGTGATTTGATTTTACCCAAAAAAATAAAAAAGGGTATTGTGATTTGTGGGTAGCCGATCGATTTCGCATCAATGTACATGCATAGCTGGGTGACAATAATTTGTAAAAGATGGGTGACACATATGCTGGATGATTGTTTGTAGCATCGTCCATAATTTATTAATTAATAATAGTTTGATTGTTTGTGTGTATAACTTTTTAAATTAGGTGTGTGGCGGAGAGGGAGGTGCAACTGGTGCAGACTCGCCAGTGTCCTGTACCTTTACTTAAGTCCATAGCATTTTTTGTGTGTGTGTGTGTGTGTGTAACTCTCTAATTTAGAAAGAAACATAAAACATAAATATGGTGTCGTCTATGTCTGTGTCAGGGCAAACACAAACACAAACACAAACACAGACGATTCTGGTAACGGGTGGGGCGGGGTTCATCGGATCCCACACGGTGGTTCAGCTTCTGAAGCAGGGCTTTAAGGTATTCGTAATCGACAATCTTCACAATTCCGTCATCGAAGCTGTCCATAGGATTCGCCATTTGGTGGGTCCTCACCGTTCAAACAATCTCCACTTCTTCCATGGTGATCTCCGCAATAACCATGATTTGGACAAACTCTTCTCTCTAACCGAGTACATTTCCTTCATAATTATTATTCATATTACTTTGCTATGAAGCTATACTCTCTCCACTCACTCACACTCAAACACAAACACAAACATACACAGATTCGATGCGGTGATCCACTTTGCGGGTCTGAAAGCTGTTGGAGAAAGTGTCGCTAAGCCCCGCCGATATTTTGATAACAATTTGGTTGGCACTATCAATCTTTATCAAGTTATGGCTAAATTCAACTGTAAAAAGATGGTTTTCTCATCATCTTCAACTGTTTATGGCCAACCTGATCAAATTCCCTGCGTTGAGGACTCCAAGTTACACGCCATGAATCCTTATGGACGAACCAAGGTACTTACTTCCTTAACTTCACTTGACTTGCACTGTGTTTTATTATTAATATTGTCCACATAAATATATACATACATACATACAGCTTTACCTTGAAGAAATGGCCCGAGATATTCACGAGGCTGAGCCAGAATGGAGGATCATTATGCTCAGATATTTCAACCCAGTTGGGGCCCACGAGAGTGGTCAGATTGGCGAAGATCCTAAGGGCATCCCAAATAACCTCATGCCTTACATACAGCAAGTAGCTGTTGCCAGATTGCCTCACCTCAATGTTTATGGTCATGATTATCCCACTAAAGATGGCACTGCGGTTCGTATAACTATAACTATAATCAATTCGCTTGTCTTCTGTCCCAACCCAAATAACCACTTTACAGTGATTAATGGTAAGAAAATCATTCCCTTTTTTTTTTTACTTATTTGAATTGGTTATATGAATCAGATCCGGGACTATATCCATGTAATGGACTTGGCAGATGGTCACATTGCTGCCCTACGAAAGCTTTTTGCAACTGACAACATTGGTGATTCAACCTTCTTTCTTAAAAGCATTTGCCTTTTATAATATATATATATATATATATATATATGAATTGAATTTTGATAAATTTTTGTAATCTAGAGCTAACCGGGACAATTTGTTTCTTAGGTTGTACTGCCTACAACTTGGGAACTGGTCGTGGTACATCAGTGCTTGAAATGGTTGCTGCATTTGAAAAAGCTTCGGGCAAGGTGATTTTGCATCTTCCATACTCATGTACACACATGTATGTATTGAGTCTATTGACCACGTCTCAAGATCTTTTTTGGCTCTTCCATTTTCCAGAAAATTCCAATAAATATGTGTCCAAGGAGGCCAGGAGATGCCACTTCTGTTTATGCATCTACAGAGAAGGCTGAGAGAGAACTTGGTTGGAAGTAAGTATTTGATCCACTCTCAAGTCCTATTATTATGTATTTTGTGATTACCGTTTTCTTAATATATGGTGTGCTTAACATTAACAACAGGGCAAAATACGGTGTAGATGAGATGTGCAGGGACCAATGGAAGTGGGCAAGCAACAATCCATGGGGGTACCAGGGGAAGCATTAAATTAGCTTGAGATATAAAATTCAGTGTTACAAGGATTTCCAACCCTTCGTCATTTATGGTGGCCTTCCACCACATCATCTTCACAAATAAAATTTTGTTGATACAATTCATTCTTTTCACAATGTTAGCATAAATAATTGCCTGATTATAAAGAGGCACTTTGATGAAAGAAGATATGAGAATAAGTTAAATGATTTCCCATGAAATAGTGTGATCAAATGTCTCTACATTTTTTTCTTGGGTTTGCAATTATGCAATCTAGCTAGCCATTTGTTGGCTGCACAGACAGCTTTTGCAAATATCTTTGGGCCATTAGGGATTGTTCTGGCTATGTTTTGTAGCCTACGGTAGTAATCTTTTAGCTTCGAGATTAATCCCTCCCCAGATACTAATGCTTTCTCCACGAGTGTGCTTTCCCCGGCTCCAACTCCTGACAGTGAATTTGAACATCATCGACAAAGCAAAAGTAACAGTGATAGACTGCGAATCAAAAAGTAAAATACGGTGTCTGATTTAATAAACATGGTGCTGCATCTGTCCATTGGAGATATGATTTGGCAGAGTTCCAGTGACCAAATACGTTTATCTAGAATAATAATCTCACTAGGATTTCATATGCTCTATAAGATTAAAATAATAATAATAATAATATTATTATGGCATGGGTTTCATATGCTCTACCTACTCACACGTCTCGGTTTCGATATAAATACTCTTTTGTTGAAATTCGTTCGAATTTTTCGTAAGAGTATGGCATGGGTTATGCAATAGCACTTGTTACTCAAAAATTGGCTCGAGACATTTTCTGTAACTTAAAAATAAGAAAAAAGCATCTTATGTAAATGTCATGGAATAAAGCTTGGTCCAACTCATAAAACTTTGTAAATATTCTATTCCAAAAAGAAAAAAAATTCGAAACATATTACATTTTAAAAAAATTAAGTACAGTCATTAATTCATGATCTGATATATTAGGAGTGAAAAATTCACCTTTTAATTTTAAGTAAGTTTTTATGAAAGGCTTATGCGATATTTAGTAGAAAACACTTCAACAAATAATAATAATTAATAATAATAATTTTAGAACTCTAAACCAATGTTAATTTTATACCCAACGAGTATAGAGGTGCCTCGTAATATTTTTTTAAATGAATAATTAATTTTGGTTGAAATATTTTATATCAATTTCTTCATCTATAATACCATGCTGAACCTAAAATAAAATATAAAAAAAAGTCAGCTTATCATGTAATAAACGGGGTTATACTGAAAAAAGAAGAAGAACTATCTCTAATATTTTTGGAGATTTGAAAATCCAATACCAATGTGTTTTATTTTATTTTAAATATCGTTAACCTATTATTCCTATCTTCGTTTTTGAGCATGTTAAAGGATAGGAGGAGAGGTTGTTTCCCTCTTAGGTTGAACTATCACAATATAACACTGATTGGTTGAGCTGCTAATATGGAAGAATAGCGCACAATTTCATGGTCAATGATGTGGAAGAGTAACAATATAGGTAGGACTGTGTTGATGATGATGATGCCTCCTCTCCTCGTGGAGGAGTGTGGTATTTATAATAGGTTGGAGATTCTCTTTGTGTGGGATGAATGAGCCAAGACTATTTTACTATGCGATCCCTACACTGTATCGCAATATTAGTGTTGAAATTCTGATTTATTGAGTTCATTTTAATTGTCATCCTATGTTACTAGAGGCCGTTTTCTACAACAAAAGTAAACGAACAATTTTCTCCGATAATATGTGCATAGAATATATATAACCAACGAAGAGAATTATCTCAGAAATATTGTTTTCCCATAACACTTCATAGATATAATAGATATCTATTAGACAGTATTTCATTCACTGACACACAAATAATTATTACAATTTCAATGTTTATGGCTTCATGCGTGAATAACAAAAGCAGGGAAGTAGGCAAGTACCTCTCGCATGAAGGTATATATATAAACACAGCTTCTTCTCACTCTATAACTGATATCATTATTCTATTATATTAACTATTTTCCCTCACTCAATAGTTTAGTACCAAAACTTCCTACTCACATTTTAAGGAAAATATTGTTTAAACACCTGTTCACGATCATCTTGTCCTAGAAAATATTATATGTAATTGTTGCCTTTTCTTTTTCTTCAATCTATATCACACCTCCATCTTAATGACTAAACTAAATATTAATTGAGCCACAATCTTGTTGGTTACACTGTACTTTATTTGCTAATTGGATTCCAATTATTTACAAGCTTTGTATATCTGGTCATAGCACAACTATTAGGATGATGTAAAATGAACCATTTTGTAAACCACGTTGCTAAATTAAATTATAGAAGTTAAATAAGAATATGAACTTCTGTTTCTAATTATATATTTGTGTTATCAAATACATATAAACGTTTCTGTTATCTCGTGACATGAGATAATATCGTTTAACTAAAACCAACTTTTAACCTTGAAGCAACATTACCCGGCGTCATATGGTTAGTTATATATATACAGCTCAGCACCTTCTAAACTATGCTCATTACTGCACCTAGTTCAAGAATTCAGAATTAAACTTTTGAATTGATAATAAAATTAAAAATTAAACTAGTCTAAGCATCTAATTAGACTCTAAGCTCATTTTTGCAATGTACTGCAGAAAGAGGCGATGCTCGTGTCCTTATTAAAGTAAAAAATTATTATTCTTCTGAGAATCTTCTCTTGTCAGACATGGTCCTTTCAGCCACTCTGCCTACTGAAGAGCTACTCTTGCCACTTCCACTGGCATCTTTCTTAGTGACACAACGTTGCATGATCCGTATAGGAGTTCCACCCAAATCAAAGTCCTCTTTCAAGGATTTTGTTAAGAACCTAATGTCTGTGTCAGAAAGCTGAGTCTTACCACGCACAAACGCAACAAATGTAGGTGGCCGGGCCTTGACCTGAGTGAAATACTTGATCTTAGGCTGTGCTGCCTGGTCTTTCCAAGAATGCCTGCTCATAACCTGATCAAAACCGATGGAAGAGAAAGAGAGGAGAAAGAAAATTTACTATCAATGGCATGTTTCACTGTTACATAAAGTGACAATGGATGGATTAATTACCTTTTGCAACCAACGGTTAAGACGAGCTGTAGGTAATCTTGAACACCATTTTTCGTATGTATCAATAACCTGATGCATGACAGTGGTACGGCCCCTTCCCTCCAACGCTGAAATGAATACAACTGGGATTCCCGTAACCTGTTCACAATTGCCAAAGTCAATGCTAAATCACAATACAAAACAACGAGTAAAGTTTGTTATTCATCCCCTTAAAGCAAAGGAAGACAGAAATTGGTGAGAACTGTATGATAAGTTGATAGCCTCAGATATTTTCTTCTGCTTGAACCATGACAAATTTTAATATCGTGTCCAAATACAAAATTTTGACATCTGTGTTAAATAAAAATAGAACACTTCGAAGCATGATGTGTAACAAACAGTCCAATTTATTGGACAGTTAGACTTAAAGTTGAGCTTATTATCACAAAGCAGACCTGAGGTATAATTGTCTGAATTTCTTGGGGAACAACTTCCATAACCTTCTCATAGGATAATGATTTGTGTTTGCCTCTTAGAAGGTCCATCTTGTTCACAATCACAACCAGACCACGTCCCTCTTCCACTGCCCGTCTGGCTATAACTACTTCTGCATGTTTCATACTTCGTCTAGCATTTACAATCTGATCAATGTAGATTTTTTAATTAATTTTTTTTATCAATACAAGATGTAATTACTAATTAGCATATAGAAATGGGGATGGGAGGAAAAAACTTTCTGATTGATTACGCTTTTAAAAGTGGATGTTATACACACTTACGCATACTTCACACTTTCACAGTCATTCATGCACCAATCCCATCAAAATGGACAGGATAACCTGATCTAAGGGGTAAACCAATAAAGAAGGGAGTGAAATAGGACGCATGTTGCTCTCACAAGAGAGAACACGCCACACATGTTCTGGGGAATCTTCAATGATAAATTGTTTCAAACCACAATCAGCAAAATCTAAGTATCAGATTCAACATTTTTCAACCAATAAATGAATTACCAGAACAATTATATTTGATAGAGCCGTAGCTCATAATTCTGATACAGAGCCAAAAAAGGAAGGCCTTATTTTTCCAGAAAAAAAAGGGCCTTACAAAGGCTTAGGCCCGATGTAGTTAGGAGGGAAGGTGTGTCTGTGTCTTGAGTGTGTGAGGGGAGGGAAAGCTAGTTATGTCGAGAGAAAGTGGACATAGTTAAAAGGGAAGTTCTTCCATGGGAGGAGTTACGTTTTTTTTGTTCAGCTTATAGCTTGGGGACCTAGGAAGTGTGATTCCTTGGCTGGGAGCTTCTGCTCTAATACTTTTCTGTATAACCTCAATTTCCCATTAATACAATCCCCTCTATACTTTGGTTTCATCAATATTTTAATAGGCTTAAATTTGTGTTTTATTGATAGAAACATGTGAACTAAATTAGAACAATAGACTTCATGAAATTGCAATTTTGCAAGTTAAAAATTTGCCAGACTATATCGTAGTTGTGTGGCATTGTCCGAAATGTGCAATATATGCAGGATACCTCTTCGGCATCTAGTACCAAAGCAATTATATGAGCCCGGAGTAGACTCTTTCTTGACTGCATAATGCTCAAGGATGCTGCTCCTTTCTCCTGTTTTGTCCTATGCAGCCAACCAGCAGTATCAACCTGAATGGCAGCAAAACATGATAAAATTTAAAAAATGTAACCAAAATCTCAAATAAATTGTTTACTTAGAGTTTATTACCCTCAAAGCAAACCATATTCAGCATGTCTAATAAGTACCGTCAGTCAAAATATAAATTTGGATGCTTACAACCATGTTAAGCATCACGTTTGACAATTAAATATACAATTACTGATTTAATGTGCCAAGAATAAAGATTAAGGAAAATTAAAATTATAGTGAATTGATATTGAGTTGACCATGCTGACCGACAAAATTGTGCAATAGCTCCTATGGATTTTAAAGAAAAGACATGTGGACTTGAATATTGTCAAGACTCAAGACCACCTTTGCATAAAAAGAAACACGTGCACATGCACATATGCTTGAAGGCTCACAAAAATGGAAAAGAAATGTGTGACAATATATCATCTAACTTAAAGGTCCAGAACAACAAAGAACTTTTGTGTTTTCCTCTTACAAGCGATATTCCTACTTAGATCTACCAGTCTCCAACTCTATCAATACTACCAGATGTCAATAAACTAAACACTCATGGATACTTACCAGATAAACTGTTCTTCCTTGAAATTCAAACTGGGTTCTGATAGAATCTCTTGTCAGACCAGCTTCAGGACCTACAAGTACACGGTCTTCTTGTAACAATGCATTCAGTAAGGTTGATTTCCCAACATTGGGGCGTCCGACAATTGCTAACTGCAATGGCAGCTTACTTTTGTCAACCTCAGGGATGGTACTGTCCTCAATGTTGCTATTATCCTGGGCACCTTCATCTATGATTAGTTACAATTGAATGCAGAATTAAAAGAAGTGATTAGATGGCAGCGCAAAAGTGAACTTAATGTTGATAAGTGCAAATTTGCATGATATTTCTCCTGGTATGATCACGAAAAATTATCAAACAACAAACAATTGGTTTAGCAAACCCCTCTTCCACGGCCCAAAAAGACAAAGACAAAAGCTTATCACTTGTATAATAAGCTAGCATAAATTAACCTCGCAGTTATCATTTTTTCATTGTGGAATGACACAAGCTTTTGTACATTGGGGGTCACTTACCATTCAAGACACGAAGTATATAGTCCTCCAGGACAGGCTTAAGAGACAGATATAAGTCATGCATACCCAGTCCAGTCTCAGCAGATATAGCAATAGGATCTCCAAATCCTAATCGACACATTTCATTAGCAACTGCGGCAAGAGAGCCACTAGCATCAAAGAGTGATTCAGATTTATTCATCGCAACAATAGGTTTGATTTGAGGCGCATGTTTGCGCAACCATTTTCCTACCTCCAAATCAAGAGGATGAAGTCCAGCTCTGGTGAGAAAAGGTAATCAAATTGAGCAAAACCAAAGGAAATCACAAATAATAGCTCACATTAAACTAGTACATTGAATTGAGGAATTGAAATGCAAAAAAACACAAATAAATGGCACGCACTACTGACAATACATGTAACATGTAATTCATAACACCCAGTAAAGTGAAAGTAACCTTGCATCGGTGAGGAAGACTGCAAAGTGAGAGTTAGCTAATACATTAGCAGTGATAGAAGCTGTTCTGTGAAGGATAGAACCGGAAGAGGCTTCTGCTTCCAAGCCAGCAGAGTCCAAAACTCTAAATCGTAAGTCACTCAACTTGGCAACTCCTTCCCGTATGTCACGGGTAACATGATCATCAGGTGTGTTATATACAAGAGCCTCCCTCCTCCGAATTAGACTAAAAAACCAATATTTGATTGATTAATGATAATTAACTAAGACTAAGCATGTGTATGTGTATGTGTATGTGTATGTGTGTGTGTGTGTTTTAGTTAGTTAGTACACAAGTCTAGTCTAAGTCACTCACCGGTTAAACAATGCAGACTTGCCTACGTTAGGTCGCCCTATAATGATGACAGTTGGTAAGCGTGTAATTTGAATTTGAGTAAAATCCAAAGGCTTTTCATATCTTTTGTTGGTAACATCACCAGAATCATCTGTTGCAGTAAGGGTGCAAAAACCCCTCACATCCAAAGAAGAAAAGGAGCTTGGTCCTCGTGCAACTGCAAAGAGAGATATTTTGTTAGTAGTAAACTCTTATACAGCGAAGAAAGAGAAAGAGAAAGAGAAAGAGAAGGAAGTGGAGATGAAGTTACAATTGAGTTTGCGAAAAGAAGAAACCCTCCGGATCCGGCACAAAAGCAATAAGCGAGACATAGGTCCTGAAGCATTTTATCAAACAAGTGGCGGCATAACATAAGGAAACTAAACTGTGGCAGTTTGTATTGTTTATATAAGAATAGAGATGTAGTAAGTAATAGTAATAGTGGAAGTGGAACCTCATTCATTCTTTCATTCATTTCATTCACATACATACCTGAGGGAGGCTCAGGACGGTGCAGACAATTTTATTTTTGTCTGTCCAGCTCCTCCAACTTTTTTCTTGGCAGTTATTCACCTCTCAACAAAATAAACATATCTTTTTTTTTTTTAGATTTTAAACTTTATTATTTTATAATTTGTTTCTTACAATTAATTTGTGTATTAATCAATATTATTGAATTCCATTTGATTATGATTTTGTGGACTAACGGTCACTCGTTGAACTTACTTTGATTAAACTATGAATTGGGTAAGAGTCCATTTTGACAAGTTTTTTTTTTTTTTCTTTTCCCAAAAGATAAAAACGCTTGTCAACGGGTAATTCAAGCTGAGTAGGTGTAGAGAAAATCTAATGATTGACCTGTCTCAAAACAATAATTATAGTTGATATATGAAAAAAATAAAAATAAAAAATCACACAAAAAACCAAATTACTGTTTCCTAGCCAACATTTTTGGCTTCTAAAAAAATCAAAATACTATTTTTTATTTAAAAATACTTTTTAAAGAGTGCATCCAAATACAAAACAATTCTGTTTTGAAAAAATTATGCTAACAAAAATAATGCATAAAAGTTTCTTTTTTAAGTTCACCCAAATAAGTTTTAAATGAGATTATATAAGTGTCTTAAGATTTTAATATAAGATGTTGTATTGAGTGCACTTATAAAATGTCCATTATATTTCTAAAACCGATGTCATATTAAGACACGAGATATTCTATAGTTTTGGACAATATTGACCAATTCACTAATATTATCATTATTATTATTGATTCAGACATAAGTGTGAATATTTTGAAAGGATTATATCACTAATTATAATCTTAATAGTGTTGATTATTATTAAAATTAATTTTTATTCAGATATTAGTGTGAATATTTTGGAAAGATTGCATTACTAATTATAATCTAAATATGGGTTGGTTGGTCTTGTTGAGTTCCGCTAACAAATTAGTTAAAAGAAAAAAAAAAAAAAAAAAAAAAAAGGCTTCATATGAAAATGAAGAGAGAGATTGTGTGGAAGACCAGGAGAGAAAAAAAGGGAACATAATGTAATTTTTTTTGTTTGCTATATTAACTATTGATTTGGATATGATTTAACAGTTAAAAAATGATGGCAAGGATGGTAAGGTTTAGAAGGTAACAAATATGACATGCCTCTTTCATTATGTGTACTATTTATAAATAAATTTCACTTTCCAAACCTAATTTTTATACGATTACTATAATTCTAACATGTTATTATTGCATATTCAATAATTAGTCACTAGCCCAGCCGTAGTAAAAAAAACTTTAAAATAATTAGTCAGAATGTAGTTGAATGACGAAATAAACTTTTAAAAAATAATTATCAATTTAGGGGAGGATTATATTTACAAATATTTTATTTACAAAAACTACACTATGTACTCTCAGAAGTACATTCGGTTACACTATGTACTTCCCGGAATACATAGTATAATTTGTAAAAATTTATACAAAAAATTTATAAAAGGATCCTTCCCCGTTAATCTATGTCTTCTTGATAAAAGTTGATTGAGCGGGCCTATTTTAAAATTAAACATTATACACAATTTAATTTGTTGTCCAGAATTAACTCTGTCAAATAGGGCATTTGTCGGCATTAAATTAATCAAATTGAACAAATTACCATTAAATTGAACATTTTTATTAAATTAAAATTAAATAATATTTAAAATTATAAGTATTTCTAATTTTTTTATCCCTTAAAATTTAAAAATATTAAATTTATTATCAATAATAATAACAAAGGAAAGTTTCGATTTCACTTATCGTGGCTACAACGATTATCACATAGCTCCCGTGATTTAAAATTTATTATTCAAACTCATCATGATTATGTAATGTATCATTTAGTCTCTTTAATGTCTAAAATATCCTTAGTGTATAAAATATTGATAGTACCTTTACTCAAAAAATAACATATTATATATGAAATATAAAAAATGTCCTTAATTAAAAAAATTCTAAAAATAATATCCAAAGCAAGAACAAAGAGATACAAGAGAAAATGTATTTGGTCCTTGCTACTAAGTGAATTAGGCTATTCAGTCTAAGGAAGAAGTTGTAGTCATCGGCCATGATTGGGAGGCCAACTACGTTCAAGTATCTCATTCATCCTTTTAATCTGGGGTAAAGTGTGTGTCATTTTAAAAGATGTAAAATTATGTCATTTTAACAGAGAGAAAGAGATAAATAAAAGAGGAGAGAGAGTTGACAACAAAATAAAAGTGTGGGTTCCACTTCTTTGTGAGAGTAAAAGGATATAAGTTGTGTCATTTAAAAGCATAAACACTTTTCTCTTTAATCTATTATTTCAACAAACTACAAAACAATTTTATTTATAATTTTGATACCTAAATATGTTGATAGAAGAAATTATCTATATTGTTGTGCAATGTTTTCTTGGATTGAAGAGGAATTAAAAAATCACTCTCCATAAATCCCAATTTATGATGATAATGGTGGTTTGGTTTGTCAGAGAAAAAATGTTTAAGAGGAATGACTAAAATTTAATTTAGTGTGGTGTCCAAATTTTAGAATTATATGTATATTATTAATTCTTGTTCAAAAATTTTATATATACTTTTAGGTATTTGACATGGATGTCTTTGTTACCAAAAAGCTCAACATCTGAAATATGTGATTAACATACTGTTACGAACACAATAAATAAAAATGAAAATTTGATTTTATTGAGAAAGCCTGACCTCAAATGGCTTTATTGAGGAAGCCTGACCTCTTGCACGGAGTGCTTTATTCCAAACAATTCTTATGGTTATCTTTATTTAAATACTTCAAGGTTTAAATAAATAATATAAGACAACCTTATAAATAACTACTCACTAGCACTAGATAGACTCCACTAATAACTATAACATATCATTTAGGAAAGTTGAAATAGAAATAACTACTCACTACTTAAATAACCCAACAATTCAGAAAATAATAAAATTAAAATTAAAATCCGTAACACATACTTATTTCATTTTTGCTTTAATTTTTACAAAAATAAGCAAGGGAAGCATTTCTCCCATGAACTTTGCCTCAGTTATTGTCAAGAAATAAGCAGCGGAAACATTACAACTCATGAACTTTGCCTTAACTATTGTCGAGAAATAAGCATTACTCTCAAATTGAGATGGAGTTTCAATATGTGACCACGGGTTAAGATTATATGCATAGTAATTACCTTCAACCAATGTCTTATGATTTAGAGACTTTAGATTGTTTGAGTTATCTACTAAGTCAAAATGCTAAAAGTGACAGAATAATCATGCGTTCAGTTAGGTTGGGGTTGAGCTAGTTCTATATTAGAGCTAAGACACTTCTTTCAACATGGGTGAATAACACATTCGGAAGCGAAAGCCCATAACATACTAAAAAATTGAGGAATTGAACAAATATCTCTTAAGCAAATAGAAGCAATACCAAGTTACAACTATGTGAGAAAGACAAAGTTTAAAAAAAACACAAATAACATTAACATATATTGTCCAAAGTCAAGAGATATTTTTAAGAAGGATTGATCCTTATCCAAAAAGCCTTGGACTGATAATAAACCATCGTGACATGAATAGTTTGTATTTGATTAGCGTTCGGTAGTTATTAAACTTCTGAGCATTGTAAAAGCAAGATCATTCCTTATTCAAAAAATATTGAATGTTAATGTGTAAAATTATTTTACTATTGGTTCATATTTTATTTTATTTTGTAAACGGTTCATATTTTTATTTGGGAGGTAATTCTTTTTCGTTTATTGACTATATAGTGTGTTTATTTACAACCATCAGATAAAATTAAGTGAAATGGTTAAGATTAAAAGTAAGTATAAAAAAATAGGTATTTTTAATCAGATTTTTTTAATTAGGGATATTTTTAACATTTTAAATATGTTTTGGAATTTTATTTATTAAGAATATTATCGATATTTTATATATTTTAGACATTTAAGGGGGCTAAATGATACATTTTATAACCATGATAGATATGAGTGATAAGTCTAAAACTAGGAGGGGATAAACAATAATTGTTGTAACCACAATAGGGGAAACTAAAGATTTTTGTAATAACAATTTGACCATCGATTTTTTTATTTAAGAAATTTAATCACTCGAATTTTTTTTATTTTATGAACAGGGAAAAAAAATCAATAAATTTATTGTAATTATTGATAATAAATTTGATTTTTAAAAATTTTCAAATTTTTTGAAATATCATCATATGAACAAGAATTATTTGTCTTTTTAATTATTATATTTTTCAATTAATTTAAGTAAAAGTAATATTATCAAATTTATGCAATGTATGTGAAAGAATATTAAAACATCCCAAAAATAAAATAAAATAATAATAATAATAATAATAATAAATAACAAATATAATTAATAAATATTAAAATTTTGAAGGTAATATTTGAGGTATGTAAAATCAATAACTAAGAAGATTTAAGAATATAATTAATTATAAATATACATATATTAATTAGGGGAAGGATATTGTGACAACCAAGTTGTGTTACTACCAAATGACTACCAATCAATCTCACTGTTAGATCGATTATGTTGATCCAACGGTTATATTTATTTCCATCTTTGTATGGTCATAATTCATCATATTTAAAGTGAAAGCATTAAATATGAAAAATTATAACCATACAATATCCTTCCCCTATTAATTAATAGAACAATAAGATAAATTTTTGTTTATCATAATATATTAAGGGGAAGGATATTGTGACAACCAAGTTATGTTACTATCAAGTGACTATCAATCAATCTTACCGTTAGATCGATTATATTGATTCAACGATTATATTTATTTCTATCTTTGTATGATTATGATTTCCTAAATTTAATACTTTATATTTATTTTTACTGGTTATGATTTCCCATATTTAATGCTTTCACTTTTTTTTTTGTAGGTTACAAGGAATAGAACACACAACCACACACTCACACACACCCTATTACACACACCCACACCACTAGGCTAGCCCTAGTGGATTGCTTTCACTTTAAATATGAAGAATCATGACCATACAAAGATGAAAATAAATATAACCGTTGGATCAACATAATCAATCTAACGGTGAGATTAATTGATAATCACTTGATAGTAACACAACTTAGTTGTCACACTATTCTTCCTCGTATATAAATACTCTGAATAATTTTCTCAAGAGAGAGTCCAGACCCGGTGCCCTTTTCTTCTCAACCCTATATTTTTAATCCTATATATATATATAAATTGTAAGTCCCTCCCAGCAATGTTTGTTTCATATTTCAATTCTTCAATGCTTCGCAATATTTAATTTGGATAAATACTTTCTCCTTTTCCCGAAATCTGATTAAGATTGAAAGTCAGGGAAAAAGAAAACCCTAGCCAATTGCCATTCTGAACAAAAGAGGAAACCTTATTTGATTGAAGTTTATTTGGGATTGTTGAGCAGAGAGAGCGAGAGCGAGCGAGACACAGAGAGAGAAACGATGGAAGCGATACCGCACCCTATTCCTAGAACAGTTGAAGAGGTTTTCAGCGACTTTAAGGGCAGGAGAGCTGGATTGATTAAGGCCCTCACTACTGGTTGGTCTTCTCTCTCTCTCTCTCTCTCTCTCTCTCGCTCTTCTTTCTCTATGGCTTTTAATTGTAAAGGTTTTACTGAATTCTTCTTCTGACTTTTTTTTTGGCAGACGTTGAAAAGTTTTTCCAGCAGTGCGATCCTGGTGGGTTGTTTTCATGTTTCTTATTCTGGGCTACCCCTTATTTGTAGTTGTTCATGTTGTTTTCGAACCCTTGTTTTTTTGTCGCCGTAGTAATTTTGTGGTTCTAATAATCAATACCCATTTGTGTTACACTGCTCCGAATTCGCACCGGTTGTGAATGATCTTGCATTACTTGTTGCGTGTTCCTTTCTGGTATGCTTGTGGGATTAACTTGTTATTTTCTGGTTTTCTGATGTGCTTGTGGGATTCCCCTTGCGTGTTCGTTTTCTGCTATGCGTGCTCTTCTTCCATGGCTTGTATTTTCTGGTTTCTCGGATTACTTTTTCAATTTTTTTTAAAAAGAAAAGAGAGTAAAAAGATTATAATTAAAAAACAAAAATAGGGGTTCATGGCTTCCCTCAACTTTAGTTAAATCACCCTCCACCACTGATTGTGGATTAGTATTATCTAGGGACACTTGAGAGTATGCATGCAATGCATGGTTTGTGTATGCATGAGAGGGACAGAGAAACCTGTAACTTTTTTTTGTCTCTTTCAACAATGCTCGTGAATCTTCATCACACAGATTAGAGATATAATGGACCGTTAAGTGTCATAAATGTTAGCAGTTGAATGTGATTTGTCAAAATTGGGTGTGTTTAATGTGGTTTTTTACTCATCATTAATACACCTGTCATATCTACAAGGTTGACTGTCATTCTGTCACATTAAAATTTACTGCTTGCCATTTTTCTCTTTGACCTTGTTATGTTTGGAAGTTAGTAGGGAAGAATAACAGTTAAATAAGGGGAATGGAAAGGAAGAGAATGGGGACAAATCATTAATTTTAGTACACCATTGTTAATTTATCCCTTATTAATAAAGTACTATGTCAAAATGCATTTCAACAATGGAGTTATTAGAAATATTTGAATGGTTATTAATTCATATAATTTCACCTCCAGAAAAGTGATGCTATAAAGTGTTATATTCAATGTGATATTTGCTAACATTATATTGTTCTCGTTGTAGAGAAGGAGAATTTGTGTCTATATGGATTTCCAAATGAAACATGGGAAGTGAATTTGCCTGTTGAGGAAGTGCCTCCTGAACTTCCTGAGCCAGCATTAGGTATAAACTTTGCTAGGGATGGTATGCAAGAGAAGGACTGGTTATCACTGGTTGCAGTTCACAGTGACTCATGGCTGCTCGCTGTTGCTTTCTATTTTGGTGCCCGGTTTGGTTTTGGTAAGAATGAAAGGTAAGAATTCCAGTTCTCTGTCATACTCATGCCATAATTTGTTAACCTTATAAACCGCAGAAAATTGTTTGTTATTCTTATAGAACTTAGAATTTTTCTCCTCGACTTCCATCTTTCACTTTTATTTTTCCAGTAAGTTTGGCTTTATATAGCCCTGCTAGTTATGAAATTCTTGAATACATCTCGGTTGTTTAGAATCATTCATGTCAAGCAGTGCACATTATTTGAGTTAAAGCTTATCATTAGTTTAGTCTATTTATGAATTACAATCTTTACTGCTTATAAGATATTTCAAGATTTTTCCTGCTTCTCAGTAATCTATCAAGGTTATAGTCAAACATGAAAATTGCAATTTATGTAAGTTCTTGTTGTGTAGTGTGTACTCGTGAATGGCATAGTTGTAATAGTGCTGTTTTTTACTTGAAAAACTGAACCAATGAAAAATCAAGGTTCTATGCTCAATGTAATAATTTTAAACTAGGAACTAGGAATTTGCAAAACAACTTAACCATAAGTCTCAAAAAACAAAATCATGAGTCATAAGTTATATACTTATATCTGAGTCACAAAGGGATTGCATGAAGCTTATGCTTCAGAAGATCGAAAACAGAGGAGTGATATGGCCAAACAAGGTTCATACAGAGTGAGCAAGTGACTGTGTGAAGCCTTTGTTTCAGAAGAATAAAAACGAGCAATGGAATAGCCAAATAAGATGCATAGAGAGAGTGAGTAACTCTGTGAAGCCCCTATTTTTGAAGAATGAAAACTAGGAAATGGAATAATCAAATAGGGTGGATTCAGTGGCATTCCTTTGTTTCTTTGGATTTAACAACTTAAGTTTATTTGGCTGTTCAATTTCTTTTATGAAAATTGATAGAAGAAAAGGAGAAAAAAAATGCATTTGAATCATGCGATTTGTATTAGTAATATGAAATTGCACCGATTTATGCATGTATTTTATGATTCGAAGCCATCTCCAATTCATCACATGATACAAATTGTTGGCTTGACAAGTCGTATTAGGTTTTGCAATTCTAACAACTTTGACTACTAATAAAAAATAAAATATAATGGCACATGACTATATGATTCATTTTCTTTTGCATGCCTTAATGATTATGCTTGTGTGTAAGTTGCATGTTCTATCATGCTTCTTTCTTACAACTGCTACATGCTGACTGGCCATGTCCATGCTTTTTCAGAGTATAAAGATATTCTCCCTGCATGTGTAAATACTATTTGTATCTTATATCTTTCACTTTCATATTAGTTTTTTTTTATTTCCTAATACCACATTTATGCCAATTTTTCTTGATGTTCTTTTTGGTGGTCTTGGTACTTTTTTTAACTGTAAAAATAATTACACACTAAATTTGTAAGCTTGTCTACAAGAACCTCTTCTTTTTGTGTGTGTTGGTGTGGCTACTCTTCTTTATAATCTTTTTCCACTTTCAGTTTTTAATTTCCATCACTTGCACGGTTTTCCTTCATTTCATGTCATGGAACATGGAACTTTTTGGGGTTTAAACTTGTTCACCGTGAAGTGTGGAAACTTTGGAGTTCGGTGATATTGTGTTTGTTAATATCTAGGATGAAACTTGTTTTCCTCTTTTTCTTACATTTCGATGTTATAATCCTCCATGTAGTAAGCTTTTAGTCAGAGATGTGGTGACTGGTGATGTAACAATAGTAAATGAATGGAATCTCAAATTTCAGTTTACTGAATATTATCTATTTTTGTTTTGATATTGTCTCTTGAACCAAAAAACACATTAATTAGATAGAATGTCATTGCGCATTTTCTCAATCATCTTCTATTGAAAAAATTATAGGATGGGTTCAAAGAGGGAAGGTGGCCAGTGCCTACTTACTTCCCGTTGGCCCAGCACTGGCAAATGGCAATGACACTGTAATTTTTACTGGTTGATCTTAAGATATTAGAACTGGGATATGGGTACCTACATCACCGTAAGTAAGATGAATTATTAATGTTTAAAGTTAAATGACAAAGGACACCTATGGAAGTTCATGTTGATAAACTATAGCCTAATAACCTGAAGGCCTTGGAAAATTCTTGATTGGTAGGTGTGCTTTAGATGTTTATTTAGTGGTATAAAGGATACATATCTAGTATGGCATTGAGGTATATTGAATGTTATCGTTGCATTTCACTAACTTGTATCTTCATTAGAAGTCTTGAAAGTATTCCATTGTGGTAGTAAGAACCTCCAAAAGCTAACTGATTTTTATAGTCTTAAATGAGAATTTGGTCTTTCATTAGCTAGTAAAAATCATTTGCCATGCTTGCAGCTTCATTAATCATTAAGTAACCAAGTACACGGCTGATTTATATTTAGGTAGATTGAAGGGATTTACCTATCTTCTTCTGGGGTATATTCAAGTCTTCCATTGAATCCCTTTTTCACTAGAGAGTTGGCAATGTCTCAATTGAATATCGAATTAAGTACAAAATTAGTTAATACAAAACTGAAGGATTTGTTTTTTGTTTTTTTTTTTTTTTTTTTTGGGGGAGGGGGGGGGGGGGTGTGTGTGTGTGTGTGAAGAAAACAAAAATGAAAAAGCCATATTCCTTAAAGAGTCCAAGAAGAAAAAGTATATTGCTAATATTTAGGATGTTCTTCTAATTTTGGTTCAAATGGATATTTACAGGAAAAGGCTTTTTCAGATGATGAATGATCTGCCAACTATCTTTGAACTTGTGACGGGAAGTGCTAAGCAATCAAAGGACCAACTGGCTGCTCATAACAATGGTAGCAAATGCAAATCAAGTGGAAAGGTGGTATGCAGTTTTAAATTTCATGTTCTTAGTTTGTGTCTATCACTGCCCTTGTGTGGAAAGTCACTTAAGTCTTCCTGTTTGGATCCTGCCTTTTAACAGTCCCGCCAGTCTGAGTCTCAGGCCAAGGGAGTGAAGATGTCTGCACCACCCAAAGAAGAGGATGAGAGTGGAGAAGAAGAAGAAGAGGATAATGAGCAAGGTGCAACGTGTGGTGCTTGCGGTTGCGGTGATAATAATGGCACTGATGAATTCTGGATCTGTTGTGATATCTGTGAGATATGGTTCCATGGTAAATGTGTTAAAATTACTCCTTCTAAGGCTGAGCACATCAAGCAGTACAAGTGCCCGAGCTGCAGTAGTAACAAGAGGGCTAGAGTTTGAAAGCTCTGAACCTCTGGACCAAATACCAATTAAACAACAGACAAGGTTTTAGAATGTTTGGTAACATTTTTAGTAGTGAAAACATTGTTGCCTGTTCTAGTTTCAAGTTTTGCTAGTGTTCATTCCTACTGTCTAATTTTCTTGGGAATTATGTTTTTAAGTAGTCATTGGCCACAAAGATATTATTTAAATATATTCTGCAGTTTCTGGTTTTGATTTTAATATATGTTTCATTTAGTTCTGCATTTTTTTAATGTGGGAACCAAATTGGTAAAGCGGCCTCACTGGAATTCAATTCCAAAATAAGTAATCCTCATATGGGACTTGAATGCTGCTCGACCTAAGGCTCTTGGCCGAGGTACGCCTTTGTATGGGAACCAAGGTGCACTTATTTAAGTATTCATTGAAGGATGTCAAGTTTAGAATAAAAAAGCAGGGTGCTGACATTCCACTTTTTTGTCTTGGTTTAACTTCCAAGATTCTCCAAAGATGTCTAAATTCCATGTACTTTTTTAAAAATGTGTCCTATTACTGTTAAACCCCTGAGGCTGCATTCTAAGCATCTTTTGTCTCCTTTTTTGAACATACAAGATGTGCTTCTTTCCTTGCGGATGAACTTATCCGATATCAGCCTCTGTTTAATGAGAAAAATCGGGTAGATGTTGCATGGTGCTTTGTCAATCAAGTGCTATAATGCAACTCTAGGAGGAAGGTTTATCATGGGTTTGGGTTCGTTAGTGTTGGCTTCACTGCCTAACTCTCGTCAAGTTGGTGCAAGGAATCGGGGTTTTTTTTTTGGGAAATCTGAATCGGGGTTTTCTACTCAAACTCCTACTATACTTGTTCACTTTTGAATCAATTTTCTTTGAGACTTTTCTCTATTTTTAGCTGGTTGGGCATTGTTGCTTCTGGATGAATTTGTATTTTATTTTTATTATTTGATTTAAGTAGTTTAGAAGGGTTTTTTTTAATATATATAGATATAGATATATATATATATATATATCTATATATATAGCCAAAAATTGCAAAAAAAAAAAACTCAGGTTTTGGGGTTGCTTTTGTTAGTATTGGGTTTTCTTCTTTGATATTTTGTTTATTTCATTTTCTTGATTTTTATGCTAATTGACACGTTATTTTATTAAAAATAATTTACTGTTGAACAACCTTTTTCAATCAATTTTATTTTTTTAAGTAATTAATTAAAATTTATTAACTTATAATTATTTTTAAAAATAATTACATAATTTTGATTCTCATTATACTTAGAAATACGAAGGCTGGTTGAATTAGTTACGTAGTGAACCGGTCATTGATGCACTAAAGCAAAGTTCAACGAGTGTACTCCTTTTCAGAAGTTTGCTTTGTTGGGGCCTTAGGCTCTCGTTTTGGGACTTTTGCTAGTGGATACTCACCGGTAGTAGGACAAATGTATAAAAATTCTTACTAGGTTATAACTTGAATTTAATATTTTAACAACTAGATCGAATCGGCTGGTTTAATTAGTTACATTTTTTGAAACATACTTGAAATATATGCTAATTCGACTGGATCTCACTCAAGAATTTTTTTCCACGGTATTAAAGCCTAACATGAAGAGAAGATTGGTCCCATTCACTTCACATGATGATATTTGATGAAATTTGGTTGGATTCTCCCCTTTGGGTATAGTGAGTGCAAGGTTCTGTTTTTGAGATTCTGATTCATTGACACAATATTTCATTATAATCTGTCAGAATCAGAATTAAATATTTCTAATATGATAGAAGGTGGTTTATAATTTATATATTCTTATTCTTATTCACAATTCTTATTCCAAATCTTCTAAATATGAGGGGACGTGATTTTCATATTTTTATCTTTATTTCTAGTTTTTTTCTTTAACGATTAAAAAAAATTATCCTTATTAAAAAAACATTATTTTCTATAAATTTATATGTGATTTTCGTGACAGAATAATCTTACCGTTATTTCAAAGTTCATCCTATTATAATTTCTTTAGAGATAAATTATAAAATATAAATATTTTATAAATTATTGAATTAACTATGCAAATCATTTTTCTTTAATAACAAATGTAAGTCATCTTAGAATTTTTTATAATTATTATGAGTTTCAATCAATTATAGTTTTTCTTACTTTAATAAAAGCGGGCTAAGTCATGATCCATACGTGGTGCAGTATAAAACCCATTTAATTTAGTAATCTTTTTGATTGAGTTTGGGTATATGTAACGCTAATCAGTGTAGGTAACTTAACCCATAGACCTATAATGAAAATGGGACTAGGGTTAATAAATATGGTTAGGTCTTTTTTGCATATCATGATCTTTAAAACCTTGTGAAAGCAACATCAGAGTAAGCAAGAAGCGCCTTTCAAGAAATCAAGAATAATGTCATGTCTTCAACAACTAAGCCTAAACTTTTTGGTGTTCTAATGTCATATAAACCTATTTTATGATTTCTTACAAGTCATAATTATTAATGAACAAAAAAAAAAAAAGTTGTGTAAAATATTTTGTTCATTGTATGGTTGCAAGTAAACCCAGTTTTATTCATATGCATTTTTTTTTTTGTTATTTTGTTATTGTGGTCTAAAATGTATTCCCGGTCCATATAAATTAGTTATCTCAACGAAATTGATTTCAAACGTGTAAGCTATTTGTGGTTCGAATATGATCTAGGTAACGGATGAGACCAATGTGATATCTATCAAATGAAATGAGTTAATCTCTTTGTAATTCGATAGCATCTTGTGTAATGAATGTGGCCAATGTTTTTGTTATCTAACAAATGAAAACGGACGAGCCAGAGAATATCCTAAACGGTTGGATAAGTCTTGGAAAAAAGAAACAATCATAGAATGCCCACAAGTCCACAACCAAAAAGGTCTGCAGCTAACATGATCAAATTTCATTTGTTAACGGATAGTATATGGCCTATCCAATAATGACAATTTTATCTCGTGCTGCTTAAATCGATTATATAAACTCAGTTGATGGTATCTCAATAATTTATATACGAAATCTATTCAATGCTATGCCTACTGCATTGAACCTGGTTGCTTAGTCAACAGTAATCAGTATCATTTGATCTGGCAATGACAACTCTTGCATGTTCCGATGGTGAAATTAAACCCACCAACCATCCTCATCATGACATGATACGGTAATCAATATTGTTTATTATTTTATTTTATTACTAAATCATAACATTCAGATTTAATTATTATATTAATCGCATAACTAGAAAGGGAAAATATTGAAGCTGTTTGATATGTCTTATGGATATTGTATTTGATTGGAAGTATCCGAACGAAGAAAATATTAATATTAAGAAAAAAGAATATATAACCGAGAGAGACTCCAGTCCAGTCAAAGAGGTGGCTACTTTTCAAATTTCACAAATAAACAGAAAGATAAAGACTACTACTCATTCTTTAAACCATGACACTTCACTGTCAGCTTGTCATTCTCACTGTTTTGCCTAATTATTTTGAGGCCAATTAATAATGGGTGCCTAATTTATTGTGTAGAATGGTAGGCTGGTAGTATTGGCAGCTAGCCATTAATGAAATTAGTTATGGTATAATACAAGAATTACGATACCTTATATTTATATTGAGAGGGCAGAAAGTGTCACAAGAATTCCCAAAACATTAGGTAGCTTCTTCAACTAACATCGATCAAGTCCCCACCCCATGCATCCAGTAACGGCTGAATGAAGGACAAGGCTTTCGATGTGGTACTATACTATTTCACCAAGCGCCTTCAATGTACACAACAAAATTTAAAAATAGTAATAACGATAAGTACGATCATGACACACCCAAAAAAGTAGAAAATCATACTTATGTTAGTCCAACGACTATTTTTTTTAATATAATTACGGGATACATATTTAATTAATAATTATATCATGTTATTTAATTTATCAAATCAATTTTTATTTTTTTAGTATAATCATGATTCTGATTCGGTTTATGTTACTTGATGATTCAATTTATGATAAATTTAATTTTAGGTTATATGTATCCCTATAAATTTTAATATTTAATTTTTTTATAATAACCTTTTTCAACATTTTTCTATCAAATAATTATATTTTTTCTCTTACAATTATTATATGAAAAAAATCGTTTTCTTTGTGGTTGGTTAGGGGAAGATTTCATGAAATAGTTATAATATAATTTTTCAAAGAAAAATATTTTTGCAGTCAATGCAAATAAGTTATCTGCATTTACTTTCAAAACGACGTCGTTTTGGAATTGAAAAATTAGAAAATTATAATTATAAAGACTATAATAACCCTGAAATAAGTTAAAATTACAAAAATACCATGATTTCTGTCTCAAAACGACGTCGTATTGGACTTACTACAGATAACTTATCTGAAGTAACTGCAGAAAAAATGAGCCCATATTTTTAATATAAATTTTTGGGTTTGTTTTTTCTGCCGTTACTGTAGATAAGTTATCTGCAATAAGTCCAATAAGACGTCGTTTTGAGGTGGAAATCATGGTATTTTTATAATTTTAATTTATCTCAAGGTTATTATAGTCTTTATAATTATAATTTTCTAATCTTTCAATTTCAAAATGACATCGTTTTGAAAGTAAATGCAGATAATTTATCTGTATTAAACGCATAAATTTTTTTCCGTATATTTTTAGGCTAGTTTTCACGATTCGTCCTTTCACATTTAAGTATAGTAATTCTTAGTTAAATGTGACCTCGGTCACGTGTACTGTAAACGAGATTCAGGTTTAATCAGATAAATTTATCTACATAGAATTTAAGTTGTTAAATGAGTCATATATCAATATTAGTATTATTTTTTAATTGTATGAAACGGCATGAAGTGAGATTATGACGCGGAGCTATATATATTTTTGATCGGTAAGTAAGGGCAATCAATAATCATCAATAATTTATTCTTTTATGAAGAAGGTGAATAACAGGAAAATTACCCGAGACATACCCAATTTATTTCCTTTTATTTTTAAACTTTTTCCTCATAAAAAGCACTTTTTTCTTTATGGATATGGATATGATGCTAATTAAAAAAAGAAAAAGAAAAAGAAAATCAGGTACAAGATAATGACTGCAATTAAGGGCGTAATAAGATGGACAGAAAGTCAAAAAATTGGAGAATCAAGACAGAAATCAATCAAAGGGGGGAAAGGTGATAGGAAAAAGGCATTTTAGAAAGAGAAGAATCACATTTCCCACACACAAACACCACCAGACACCAGTTGTGAATGAATTGGGAGGTGTCCCCGTGTTTGGAGGGAGTTTTCCCTTTTTGCATTTTCATCTCTAATGTTATTGACATACTGTTATTGTTAAATGTTAATGTTGTTTTTTTTGTACTTTCGATGGCCACCATATGATCATCAAAAGCAAAAAAACAACAACCCAAGAATTTAGAATCCCACATACGGACAGACACGGACACACTGTCACAGATTCAATTCAACAATTCACTTCGGGCGCCAAATAATTAAAATTAAAAAAAAAACCCTAAGGAATTATTAAGAAAAAGAAAAACAGAGAGAGAGGGTGCAGCGCAGTGCAGTCAACCAAAAAAAGAAGGAAGGGCATTATTATCATTTTCACACACGGCTCTACCGTGTCATGTGTCTGTCAGATCTGCTGCACCCCTAACAAGTATTTTCTTTTCACTCACTCATCAAACAATGTTTTGATTTTTGCAGTATACATTGATTGATATTTGATACAGAATCATCAAGTGGTGGTTATTGTAAGTAAATGTGAAGGTGTGTTTGTGTGTGTGTTTGTGGGTATTTGGATTTGAATATGTCAGAAATGCGAGTGTCTGATCCGAGCAAGCTTCACCTGAAGAAGGAGCTCACCCAAATTCGTAAGGCTGCTCGTGTATTGAGGGATCCTGGCACAACATCTTCATGGAAGTCACCACTTAGTTCCTCAAGATCTGTCGCTGCTGCTGCTTGGAAGGACAGTACTGCCACTCGGAGTAGAAGGTTCTCTCCCAATGCTCAACACAACAGCAACGACAAAGATAAAGATAAAGATAAAGAGAAAGAGAAGAAGGTGTTCTTGTATAACTGGAAGAATTACAAATCGTCGAGCGAGAAGAGTGTAGTGGCCAAATACAATGAGGAAGAAGAAGAAGAAGATGATGGTGGTGGATCTTCGTCCCTTCTTGGAAGTTTTGAGGACAGCTTGAGTGATGCTCGCAATGGTTGTGGTTCAAAGAGTGATACTTACTTGGGTGGTGGAACTCGTTCTTCTATTTTCGGATGTGGAGATGCAAATCTTGTTTCCCCAGCAGCTAGAAGAACAGCGACCGTCAAGAAAAAGAGTAAGACAACCAACGCCCATTTTGATATTTTAACAAAACATCAGCATCAGCATCAGCAGCAGCAGCAGCAGCATAGATTTGTAAAGTCCAAGGCATTGCATCCTTCTATGGCTTTTAGCAGGGATGTCTCGGTTGAATACTCTGATGATACTGAAGATTACTCTAACTATGAGGATGCAAAACGAGTTTTAGGGACATCTCCTTTGCTTCTGAAACTCAAGCAGAGGAATTGGTCTCGCTCTTCCTCCAAGTTTTTGAAAAGAAGCCAAAAGGAAGACTCTTCCTACTCTTATAGTACCCCTGCATTGTCAACCAGTTCTTACAATATATACGGTCCCCGTTATCCGAGCACCGCTGGATCCTGGGATGGCACCACAACCTCAGTGTATGATGGTGATGGTTATGGTTATGGTGATGGTGATGATGAGATTGATGATAATTTGGATTTTCCTGGCCGCCAAGGGTGTGGAATTCCTTGCTATTGGTCAAAGAGGACACCGAAACATAGAGGGATGTGTGGAAGTTGTTATTCTCCTTCACTGTCGGACACTTTAAAGAGGAAAGGAAGTAGCATACTCTGTGGAGGTCAAACTATTTATCCAAGACACCGGAGATCCTCTTCGGCCTCCCTCAAACGGAGAATTCCTTCGAGGAGTGCTCGAGGTGTTATTCCACTGCTCACTAACAGTGGTGATGTTAGAGAAGGTTCATCTATAGGAACTGGTAGGAGTGATGATGAACTTTCTACAAACTTCGGGGAGCTTGATCTTGAGGGCTTGAGCAGATTGGATGGAAGAAGGTGGTCATCAAGTTGTAGGAGTCAGGAGGGATTGGAGATTGTAGCTCTCAATGGAGAAGGGGAGGATGAAGGCACACCAGAAAATAGGAGTTTCAGCCAGAAGTATAAGCCCATGTTCTTTGGAGAACTGATTGGGCAGAATATTGTGGTTCAGTCACTTATCAATGCAGTTTCGAGGGGCCGAATTGCTCCTGTCTATCTTTTTCTAGGTCCCCGTGGGACTGGTAAAACATCAGCAGCTAGGATATTTGCTGCTGCCTTGAATTGTGCTGCTCCTGATGAGAGTAATAAGCCTTGTGGTTACTGCAGGGACTGTGCTGATTTCATTTCTGGCAAGAGCAGTGATCTACTGGAGATTGATGGAACCAATAAGAAAGGAATTGATAAAGCTAGGTATCTACTAAAAAGATTGTCAATTGGGTCATCATCGGCCTCTTCACGATATACAGTTTTTGTTATTGATGAGTGTCACTTGTTACCCTCCAAGACATGGCTGGGATTTCTCAAGTTTCTGGAAGAACCGCCTCAACGAGTTGTATTCATATTTATAACCTCTGATCTCGACAATGTGCCACGAACAATACAATCTCGAAGCCAGAAGTACCTTTTTAATAAAATTAAAGATGGGGATATTGTGACCAGGTTGAGGAAAATATCTACTCAGGAGAACCTCGATGTTGAAACAAATGCACTGGACCTCATTGCTATGAATGCAGATGGTTCCCTTCGAGATGCAGAAACAATGTTAGAACAGCTTAGTTTGCTTGGAAAAAGAATTACTACTTCTCTTGTCAATGAACTTGTGAGTTTGTTATGACTATTATTCTTTGACCTAATTGGAAAATGTATCACTTCTAATAATGCTTTTGAATTTGCCAAAGTTTTTTTTTTTGTTTTTTTTTGGTACACGGATAACATTCAAACACAATGCTGTTTTATATTGCCTGCAACAGGTGGGAGTTGTTTCAGATGAAAAATTATTGGAACTTTTGGAGTTGGCAATGTCATCAGACACTGCAGAGACGGTGAAAAGAGCCAGAGAATTGATGGACTCTGGAGTTGATCCAATGGTTTTGATGTCTCAACTAGCTGGCCTTATTATGGACATCATTGCTGGATCATATACGGTCGTTGATGCCAAACCAGATGATTCATTCTTTGGTGGACGAAGTTGTGAGTACAATCCCTGTTTTGATTTATTCATCGTAATTTGGCATTGATATGGTGAAATTTCATAGGTGTTATTTAGTGCAAAGCCCTTTCTCATTCAAAAGTTTAAGAGTATCTGAAAATTTCATTTACAATCATCTAAATCAGACAGGATATTGGCAAACATGAACCAAGAGCATCATGTTGCTACATGATACTGTTATATCATGAGCTTATAGATTCAGTGTATTTGGCTCAGTGAAACATATAATTTGCTATGATGTGACTTACTGTTTTTTGTTAATGGAAGTGGTTTATACTACTGATTTATTGTCCAGGTTGAGTTCTGCATGAAAAGCCACCGTGGAGGCTGTGTGTTATTTGATTAATGGGGTGCGTTTGATGCATACGTAGCAATAACACAAACAGAACCGCCTAAGTAGTTGAGTCATAGGATAATTTCTTGTATTGTTAGTTGTTTGATGACTAATGAACAATATAGAAATTTTTTTGCTATTCGGGGTTTGATATGAATAAGTACTAGTCATAATAACACAAAATTAATTATAATACACTCTGTTTGCTATTTGTGCAATCGGGCTGAGAAAATGAAGGACCACAGGTTAACGGTCTTTTTCTGTGTTGTGGACAAAATTTTGTTACCTGGTTCAGTGAGAAACAAAAATTCAGTGTTTTCTGCTGTCCCACTGCTTTTTGTCCAGTAGTTGGACTATTTTAAAAATCAAACAAAGTATAATTTTGTTTTTCATTGTGCTGCCCCCCCTTACTTTTTAGCAAATCAAATAGACTTATACTGCACAAATTCTCATTTATTTATGTTAAGATGTTCTTTTACTTTGTATTTAATGGACCTTCACAATTGTCATCCGGAAAACTGTCAAATCATTAAAAAAAGTACTCTGGTTTAATGAATTTCAACAGTGCTGTTTGAGTTTGCTTCCTAACTCTTATTTTGTGGATGTGACCTTTAGGCTTTGATACACATTATTAGCATGCTAAATGTTTAGCGATTGTGATACCTGCTTTTGACATTTTCTGGTTCTTTACTGCCCTTTCGTGGTGCTTTGAATCCCTTTTGATTGTCATTGTATGTTATAATAATGAAAATCCCACAACCCTTTAATGATTATTGAGATGCACATTTGGATTTCATGCTCAGTGAATGAATCAGAGTTGGAGAGGTTAAAAAATTCTTTGAAGCTTCTCTCCGAGGCTGAGAAACAGTTAAGGACTTCCAGTGAACGCTCAACATGGTTCACAGCAACTCTGTTACAGCTTGGTTCTATGCCTTCTCCAGATCTTACTCAGTCTGGCAGCAGCAGGAGGCAGAGCTGCAAGACAACTGAAGATGATCCATCAAGTTCTTCAAGAGACATTACTACTTGCAAACACAAGTCAGACCTTCAATATATGCCTCGAAGATCAACATCCCCTGCATCCCAGCAAAAAGCAGTAAATGGCAATTCCAGCCATCAAAAGGATATATCCTCAAAGATTGATGGTTTCAGCTTGAAATCAAAGCCGCCAAATAGCCCGATCATTGATGATGGCTCCACACTGGTCTCATCTGATGATCTTATGGTGGGGAATAGGATGTTTAGATGCATAGATTCAGGGAAGTTGTGTGAAATCTGGGCGTGTTGTATGGGGAGGTGTCACTCTAAGACTTTGAGGCAGCTTCTACACAATCATGGAAAACTTGTGTCCATATGTGAAGTTGAAGGTAAGCTGATAATATTTTTTGCTCAAAACTGGAGTTCTTGCTTAAGAGTATTTATAAGCATTTCTGACATACCTAGTTGTATTAAGCTTTTTGTTTTTAGACAACCAGATACCAGATGTTTTTTATAGCTTTGGTATTCAAAGTCTTTAAAGCAGCCCATAATTCACTAATGCATGTTGTTACTAATGACAGCTATCCATTGATTGTCTCCTAATTGGTTGCTCTTGTGTGTACTAATCAAAACGAGATTTTACTTGATTTTCAGAAATGATTCTTCATACTTTTCTCATTAATTTCAGTTATGTCTAGTTCTATTATTAAAAGAAGATTATTGACACTTGAGATACATAACATGGTCAAAGTAGGTCAACTTGAATTGAATTTATGTTGTCAAGAAAACGGATCCCATCACTGATGATCGGTAGAATGTGTATTACTGATAGAACATTAGAACTTAATCGTTTTGGCTGTAAGTGTAACTAGTAGGAGTTTAATAGATATTTATTCAGTGTGGTTGTTGAAATTATACGATTTGGGTAGAGGAGACAAAAGGAATCAGGTTAAGTACTGGATTCCTAACCCTAATGAAATTAAGGAACAAATAACTTACTAAGATAAGATAGAATCTGTCAGAATAAGACTAGGTTCCTCACAAGATCCCTAAAACCAAGGTATCACAATTATTATACCTTTGCAGAACCAGATAATATTTCATCTTTACTCCTTTTTTCTTGTTCAAGAGAGGGCGAACCTGGAGGCGGAGCAGCATTATTGCTGCTCCTAATGCTACTCCTTTTTGACTAAAAGGTCACAAGTTCGAATCCGCGAAACAGCCTCTTTGCAAATATATAAGGGCAAGGCTGCTTATAAGGATTTCCCTCACACCCCTACCTTCTCTACTCGAGATTTAACTCCTTTTTCATTGTTGCTTTGCAGTATCAGATCTCTCTTTTTTCTTTCCCCTCATTTAATGCTAATCTTTTGCTCCTTATTACTAAAAGTCAGCTTTTGTTTTGTAATGTATAGTTCCCCCCTCTCCTAATATAGTTCTTTTTGCAGGTGTTCTGGTAGCATATGTTGCATTTGGGGATGTAGATATTAAACTTAGGGCTGAGAGGTTTTTGAAAAGCATTACAAATTCCATGGAAATGGTTCTTAGTCGCCATGTGGAGGTCAGAATTGTCCACTTGCCTGATGCTGAAGGTGAAAATCAGGTTAATCTACTAGGTCTAAAGCAGGCAGAGTCAACAGTGGTAAATGAGAAGGAACAAAGAAGTCATATGAATGGAACAGATTCTTATTCTAGTTTGCCTCCTTTACTGGATAGAAACCTTCATTCTGCTACTGATTCGTCAGATATTCTGGCTGAAGGAGATGGTGTGAGGGAGAGGAGACAGGATAATCCAATGCAGAGGATTGAATCCATCATTCGCGAGCAGCGGCTGGAAACTGCCTGGTTACAGGCTGTAGAAAAGGGTTCCCCTGGATCATTGAGTCGTTTGAGACCCGAGAAGAATCAGGTCCTGCCCCAGGATGGAATCGATGGTGTAGACCCACTGGAGTCCAAGGATTCAACTAATTTTGCCTCTCATCTGCATTGGGAAGATGACCTGAATAATGAAGTTAAAATTTTGAGTGCTAAAAATGGAAGGAATGTGCAGATGGATCCGATTGGTAAAAGGGCAGATCGTTATCCCATGTCCCCAAGTTTGTTACACGACAGCAGTTTAGCAACAATCTCTGGAAAAGACAATCTGTAAGTTTTTTCTTCAATTTTGCATGGTGAATTCCTTACATGATTCTGGGTGGACAAAGTAGTTCTCATGGTCACAAGATGATTCTTGGATGCATAAATTAATTTCTAGGAAAGTGAAATATTTTTGTCTTTGAACAGAAAAAAAGATTCCATTGCCTGCATAGAAATGTGCAGAATTGTTTTTTGCTGTTGCTATTGAAACTCATTGAATTCTTCCCTTAACAAATTACATGGAAGTGGTTGAATGTTGGGGTAAAATTACTAATAATTGTAAAGAGTGGGATATAGTTTAGACTTTGTATTTAGTTAATTCTATGGTGGTATATAACCTAAGTGAAAGTTATTATGGTTGACATGCATGCTTATGGTATTTTAAATGTTGCTTTTTAATGGTGGTATAAAACTCCAGTATCTGATTTCTTGAAGTTGATACATGCAAATATACCCACACTCCAGCAACTGGCATGTGCACTTGTTAGCTCTGTCTGCAGCCTTTTGCTCTTTGCCACTTCACATGGCATCCATCTGACATCTGGCCATTAACTACTGAAAATTCAGTATTAATATTTTTCTTATTCTCCTGATCTATCTATAACCTATGGAAATGATTGCACTCATGGACTGAATCAATTTTCCAAATGATAGTTTCTATATTGTGAACTTTGCTGATAGATTTTCTTGGAAATTAGCTGACCCACGGGATGCAGCTGTAACTTCTATTCTGGGGTTTAGCATGTTTGAGTACTTCATCTTGAAATTTTCTTTTGTAATTCCTGATTTTTGTGCTTCATTTTTATTTTATTTTCTGTAAATAATAAAACAAAAACCTACAACTCAAGCTCTATAATCTGATACAAGTTCCTGCAGCTTGGTAATCACAATTTTCTGTCTTTTTTTTTATAACTGAAAAGATGGTTTGCTGCAGTTTGGTTTTCACATGGTTGATGTAAAGAAAAAAAAATTCGCGTGTCTGAAGAAAGACACTACTTACATGCATTTTTTCTCAAACTCTCATTTGCACCATTGGTTGATATTTTAAAGTGAGGATGTCTGAGTGATAGTTAATGAAAAAATATTGCATGGGAGTGCAAGGGAAGTGTGAAAGAAGAGGCTTATAAAATTGATTGCTTATTTCAAAACTAATTTGTTTTATTTGTTACTTACTGCCATTGTTTTTGTAGGGGATATGAATCAGCCCCCGGAGCCGGATGTTGTGGATTTTTATGTTGGAATAACTCCAAGCCTAGAAGTGTAGTTACTGTAGTAAAGGTAACTTCATTCTATTCTTTTCTTTTTTATTTCCCTATAACAAGTTCTTGTTTGAGACTCTGAACAAACATGTCTAATTCTGTTGTAAGCAGGTCAAAGGTACCCCCGTAGGAGCGCGCAAAGTTGGGCGTTTTGCATTGTTTGGTGAGTGTGGTAAGCCAAAGAGAAAGGAACGGAGAAGATAAGTAGGTTTAGTTTATCCAATATTGGTTCTCCATATATATATACTTTTTTTTTCTTCAAAATTTTCTCTACTTTTTTTCTTTTCTTTTCTTCTAGCCATTCTTCAAGGATGCGAGTGTGAAATGTGAAGGTTATGCGGTTCAGCAGCTTCAACTTCTGTGTTCCTTTTGCTCCATCCTTTACTTAAGGAACTAATAAAGAACAACATTGAAACCTTTTGAGTTTCCTTTTGACAAAATCGTAATTTCCTTAATAATTGTTTTTATATCCTTGAAAACTTATCTATTGTAAAGAGAAGTCAAATCAACTTTCAAATCTGTTGGCTAGTACCCAAGGGATCTAACACAAGAATCTCACACATGGAGTTTATTTATATATATACGGAAAGGATTGATTAATATTTAACATGGGCTTAAAACTTTATAGTTATACCAAATGTTTTCCTTCAATTTTACCTCTATCCAAAGGTGAATATTTATTCACTGAAACAATTGTGACTTTAATGTGTTTATTTTCTTCTCTCCTTGGACGGACATTTTAACTTACGATATGTTTTTGTAGAATCTCCTCACTCTTTCAATAATTTTTTTTTCGCTTAAGCAATTAGGGAACCATGATAGTTTTGGAACCTTGCAATGAGTATTATCGCTAGAGGAACTCCTCCTTAATCCATCACAATTTGATATTGACATTGCTGAAACAAAGGCCAATATTTATTTCTTTAGTCCCTGCAAAGCATATTCGTTCTCCGTGCTATGGCAAACCTGAATTTAGAAGTATTAGTCTTAAAATAGAGAATAAAATAAAAACAAGGTCACATGATTATTTTAACGAATAATTTTAATTTTTGAATGGAAGTAAAATAGAGAGACGAGATTTGATATAAATATGAAGTTTGATACATGGTTCCAATTGATATTGTCCCTCCCGTCTATATATGTATATTAAAAAAAGAAGAGGGAAATGAGTTAGATTAATGTGGCAAAAAAATGATTATCGTCGAGAAGCAATAATAGGTGGCGTGGAAGTAGCGAAGTGTGAGCGAGGGCCGAGGAGCGTGCGTGCACATAAAGATAAAGGTACTTTGTCCATCACTGCTAAACTTTAATTTGATTCAAAAGCAATTGCAATTGCAGGTTCAGAACTTACTATATTGCTTAAAATGTGACAAGTGCCCGTCCATTTGCCAATAGAGATGACATCGTCTTCAAGCATATCCTTTCTTTTGTGCTTTGCACCTAACTGTCTCATTAATAATTATTTACTTAAATTACTCATCTTCTAAAATATAGGATATTTTATTTTGAGAATGCATCTTTGATCATTCATCGCAAAATTGAATTGGGCATTTTGTCATTGTCGACGCAACCAAGACTACCAAATTACCAATCACCAAGTCCGATGGTTTGAATTTCTTTTGCTGCCTCTTTGCTTATTCAACATACCTTATGTGTACTTTAATTTCATTGTTTCATTGAGGATAAATTAATTTAAACTTTTAAGATTGCAATCATTGTTAACAAAAACTACTCATTGAAAAATTAAATGCATTATCTTAAAAACTTAATTAATTTTATTTTGATCAGAAATTGAATATAAACATGGCTAATATATCACCAGTTGTGTGAATATTAGTTTAAGCACCATTTAGAATAATCCTTTTACTTCTTGTGAGATTCGAGTGTGTTGTCGCTTCCATGCGGAAACATTTCCCTTGTTTAAAGCAACATTTCCCATGTGTTTTTACACAAATCTCTATAAAAGTCATACAAAGTAACTCAATTTGTTTACAAGTGTGCTGCGAGATTGCTTGCACCTTGCAGGACCAAAAGCAATATATTATGGAAAATTTAATTGAGAATGATTTCCCTTTACAGGTGAAATGGCAAAACTAAAGTCTCTCAAGAATTTATATTCAATATTCTCTCTGCCAGTAACAAGTCATCAGGCGTAGTTACCTGCAAAACAGTTCCTAATATGAGTTTGTATATTAAGAAACAGGCGCCACTATATGTTTCAATGCTAGTGTCAGTATAAGTAAATTTTATATTTTATTTTGTTTTTGGCAAAGGTGTATGTAAGCAAATTAAATCCAAGAAATTGATACCAAGAAACAAGTCAAATTCATCAAAAAAATAAGTTTTAAAAAATATTAACTAGTTATAACTGGGTCAGGGTACCTAGGTTCAACCCAAGATAAGTTATCCCGCCCAAGGTTTTCAGGTATCAATTCTTTTAATTTAAGCCCAAATACGTTTTTCTGGGACGGACTTAATCAGGCAATGTGGGTCATATGGTAGCAGTAGTACATGCACACATATCATGAAGTTACAATACAAACTTTGTATGGTTATGTAATATGTAAAAAATGGCTAACCAACAAGCATCCAAGAGAGAAGATATAGGTGGAAATTTGACTACCTTGATGTTGGTATAAGATCCTTCAGTGATATAAACAGGATGTTTAAGGTGCTCTACAATGGACACATCATCAGTAACTTCAAGACCTTCTCTGCAAGGAGGGTTGCGCATAAAATAGCAGTTAGAATTCTGAAAGACAATGTATTTTCTCATCATTGTTGCTAATAATAAAACCAAATTATATGTACTTGTTACTACATATTCCAATTTAACAGTGGGTGACTCATCCAGCCGTAACATGTGTCTGTATTGCTCTGGTTCATAAACAGTATGATAGAATATTTTCATTCTTTAAGTTTGTAAATAAATGTATAAGAATAAGACACTTCTTTTAATGTGTACAAGCATTCGCAGTTAAATTAAGCATAAGAGTAAGAAACTACCTATTTACAAGTTCAAAGCCTTTCCTTAGCAACTCAGGCTTGATAACCTGTAAAAACGGATAAGCATCTAAGTAATTGATTAAGCTCTTGAACATAAATGAGATATATATTATTTTTTGCAATTTTGACCTGGGGCGTCTGCATCTCCCACAGGGTTTTTCTGTCCAGTGTTCTAACTACAAATGATTCACTGTTTGCCTGCAGAAAGATTGGTAGACAAATTTACTATGATTCCAGTGTTTTAACTAAATTAAATGAATATTTGTGCCCAACCACAGAATAAAAATTTCAATCTATATCGGAAAGCATTCTGCTACGAACAATTATGCTTATAGTTATTGCTACATTAATGAAGTATAAACAAAGATACAACTGAGATTCAATACTTGTCCATAGTTGAGCAACAGTTACATAACTGTGAAGGGAACAACTGAATTCAATCTCTGCACAATTTTTTAACTTAAAGTTACACCGAAATTGTTTTAGAAGGAGCAATTTAAAAATTTAAGCATGACACAGATCCAACACAAACAGGGAAAAGGAAAAAGAATGTTACCGAAAAAAAAACCAAAATTACCAGACAAATATTTTTTACTTGAAAGGAAGGAAAACTATGTTCATGAACTCATATTTTTGTTTAAGATACTAAAGGAGAAGAGAAAGGGGGCCAAAGAGAAAAGTAAAAACCAATAAGGTTTGACATTAAAGATAAATATTAATTGTTGGAAAGCATAACAGAAGTTTATGATAGGAGAAGAGTAAAAACAAAGAAGTTTTACTAAGATAGAAGTCGTAACTTTATATTCAAAGAATAGATTTTTAAATTACAAAACTTGTAACTCTACAATAAAGACACTTAAGACCACAATAAACTCACATAACTTTAGAAACTTAAAAACATAAAACTGACATTTAACGTTTGCTGAATTAAACCCATTAAAAACTAAACTGACTGCTGAATTAAACCCATTAAAAATTAAACTGACACATAACTCCACATTTAATGTTTATTCAACAAAAGTTTAGCACCCGCAACTCTTTTCAATTGTGATCTGTTAACGGAAGGGAAATATATAGATGTTGGTTCTTGCATAAAGTTGTTTATCACATTTGAATTTGAAATTTTCTATAGAATTCTTGCAATGGGCAGGGGAATTAAATTTAATTCTTTCACAAAACAAAAAATTATCAACCACTTAAAATAATTGTTACGGAGCTGACATGCTAAAAGCTAGCGATTACCTCTTTGATCGTGGCCTTAACAGGGACACCAAGAACAGCAGCTCCATTCAACAATCCATCTTTAAGGACCTAAAAAAGAAGACAAATGAGTTATCAAAGCATCCTCTTATATGAATTCATTGAATTCCAAACAGAGAGACCACCCCCTAGCCAGGGAAGGGGCAGGCAGGTAACTAAATCGATGTTCGGAAAGAATTTGAAAAATGCCCTAATCAAAATCAGACAAAACATGCATTTAAGTCCAATAAAATTGTACAGACAGGTAATCATATCACTGGATCCAAATAACACGAGCACTTAAATTAGGACTCTGCCTCAGGTCATTTAATTCCAAAGATGACGAGAGCCTGAACATAATCTGTAGACTCTAGTGTGACTGTGGTGCTAATAATAAAGCACAGTTTCTTCAGCTCATGTTCCATTAAACCAGTGACACTAACATCAACATAAACATAAAGTTGACATTTCCCTGATTATATCACTGCTGGTAGACAGAAATTCTTCCATATCTCACTCTTGCAAGACTAATGTAACATTGTTGACTTTGCGGTATGAATATGAAACTCGAAGAAAAATCAAAAGCAATGCACTTTGTAACTTGTGCAAGAGAAACTTATTCAACTGGGACCTTTTTCACATCTCCTGATAACACCAAAGGTCTTGCAGAATCATGAATGCAAACAAGCTCAGAGTTTGAATCCACAGCCTGCAAACAAAAAAAGGAAAAAGGGCATTTAATAATAATAGCTATATAAGAGTCGTGGGGGTTAAAGGGATAAACAAGTCAAAATTATCATCAGCTACAAAAATGCTTACGAAAATTTCCCAATTTAGTTTATGCAACTCAACCAAATACCCAAACCAGATGTTATCATGTTGATAACAGTTAAATTACTATCTTTCATTAATTGCAAGATTTAAGCAGCCCAATATTTTGAGTGCATGAAAACCTGAAATTTATAAAAAATGCAGGTGGCTAGAATGCCAACCTATTAATATTATCTTAACATATAAATCAATTAGATTTTAGTTACATTACATCACTGATTGATTCACCCAACAATGTGACTCAATGCTTCTGATGGAGACCTTCTTATCAGATTAAGGATGAATTTACTCTATAGTTATCGCAAAAGATTTCCAAGAAAATGGTTTTTGTTGAGAAATATAGTCCCACATTGGTTGTATGGGCAACTAATGTGAGGTTTATAAGGCCTTGGGCACTCCCACCCTAAGAGCTAGCTTTTGGGGTGGTGACCTCAAGGTTCTTAACATGGTATCAGTTCGAAATCTCACCGCCTCCCACTTTATTTGTAGTGGAATTTCCACATGTAGGTGAGCTTGTATATTGTCCACCCTTCAAGCCCAGTGGGCTCTCGTGTGAGGGGGCGTGTTGAGAAATATAGTCCCACATTAGTTGCATTGTGGCATTTCTTAGCACAGGTAGGCTGGGCCTGTTGCATTGTCCACTCTTCAAGCCCAATGGGCTCTTGTTCAAGGGGGCGTGTTGAGATATATAGTCCCACATTGGTTGTATGAGCAATTAATGTGGAGTTTATAAGGCCTTGGGCACTCCCACCCTAAGAGCTAGCTTTTGGGGTGGTGACCTCAAGGTTCCCACTTTCTTTGTAGTGGAATTTCCACATGTAGGTGGGCTTGTATGCTGTCCACCCTTCAAGCCCAGTGGGCTCTCGTGTGAGGGGGCGTGTTGAGAAATATAGTTCCACATTGGTTGTATGGGCAACTAATGTGAGGTTTATAAGGCCTTGGACACTCCCACCCTTTGAGCTAGCTTTTGGGGTGGTGAGGTGACCTCAAGGTTCTTAACAGTTTTGATACCCTAACCACTGCCAGGATCTTGGTTACCCAAAGAGATGTCAGGTTGCAGTTATTTTACCATGATGTCAAGTTTCTCATACCCAACTAATTATCTTTGATTAGGAAGGAAGAGCTAAGAAATAGAAGAAAAACTGGCCTCAAATTAGAAAAATATAAACTAAAAAAATGAGAGAGAATGCATGAAAATTATTCATCATTAAAATTAAACAAAAGAAAACTGCACATTCCTGAAGCCCACTGTAAACAGAATCCTGTCTTTCTTTTCCAGGCAGTGCAAACTTAAGTTCTGCTTGGTCATTTCCTTTTGAATCTGAGGGGAAAAAAAAGATTATTAATAACTAAGAGGCAAATACATGGTTTACAAAAGAAACCAAAGCTTTATAAAAAAATAATAATAAATAAATAAATAACCTTGGAAAATGTCCTTGTATGAAGGATCGCAAACAACTATGATTTCTTTCACTTCAACCATGTGAGAAAAAGTGTAGAAACTGCAAATAATTGGCATATCCGAATTTAATTATATTGGAAAGAAATGCAACATTATATAAAGTTACATGAGTAAAAACATAAGCCAAATAAAATCAATGTGGAATACTACATTATCGCTGTCAGAATCAGGATCTTTGCATCAAGACTTATACAGACGGAGATCAGTCCATGCAGATTTTTCTCGCCTATTCTTGAGAAAGTCAGTAGTCAGTCACTGATCCCTTTTGCATCCAAAACCAGTATATCATGGTAGTTACAAATCTTTCTGCTCCGAAGGTAAACAACACAGTCCCAAGTACTATCATGTTTTCATTATGCAGTCTTGGACTCTTAGTGAAGGTCCACGGAAAGCATTTATATATAGTTCTAATTAGTTGTGACTATATATCTATAGCTCAAATACACAGCAAATCCCTATCCCACAAAAACATAGCAAGAGTCTAGATAGCTGAGCTCCACAGTTGTCATTCATTACCTATACAATGCAATGGGTTGACCCAAAAGCGGAAGATACTGCTTTGGCATGCTAGCCTATTTGATATAAACACAACAAACAATCATGTGGCTGGTGAGAAAATCAAATAAACATAGAAACTACATAAGATTTGGATATTTAGAACAAAGTTGATCAGTATCCTCAAAATATAAAAACCTATGTACTCGATAGGAGGGAGGGCAAAACTGTATGTGAGACTAATTAGTTTAACATACTCGAAGCAGAAGTAATGTTGAAAATTGAAATATCCAAAAGAATCAATGTTGAATGGAATAGAATAGAATAGAATTGGGAAGGAAACAATAAGTTGTAATATATTGAAATGTTTAGATGTAAAAAAAGGGATTATGGATGAATTGGGAAAAAGCAAAGAAAACTGACACCCATTCTCTTGCCCTTCCCTCCAGCCAGTAGGACAACGGAGACACTTTTGTCTCTAACAAAATGAGAATCCTGCTCCTGCGTAACAAACTCAACCTTAGCATTAATGTAACAAGGTCAGACAGAGTAAGTTGAATTGAATCTAAGCACAAGCACTTACTTGAGAAGTTTGTGCAGAACAGAGAGTGACCCTTGATCTTTTTGCAAATTTCTTTAAACGGATTTGATGAGCTGACAAGGATGAAGGTAGAATCGGGATATGGGGATGGAATTGGTGAATTGTGGGTAAGGCGAATGGAGAATGAGAAGAGAAGCGAATATGAGGTTGAAACTGAAACTGGATAACCACCATCTCCGTCTCCGTCTCCGTTTCCGTGAGTGGCACTGAGAAGAAAGAAAATAACCTCAATCAATCATCATATTACATATTGGGGCTGTGGTTGGTTGGTTGGTACTTGGTAATGGAAGAAGATTCTTAGACTATACTCACTGCAATACACGACAACACTAATATTCAATGACTCATAATAGATTCATTTTTTAGTTCTCTGAATCTCAATGTATTCTATTCACAATCATACTGCTCAACAAATCGTGACACACAGATAATGTTACGCACAATATTACGACTACATCTTAACTGTTGATTTCCGTCAATCAACGGTTATCATTTTTCAAATCAAATTCATTAATTAATTATTAATTCGCAATAAATGGTAACCTTTGATTGTCAGAAATCAACGGTTAAGATGTGATCGTAACATTGTGCATAATATTATTTGTGTGTCACAATATCCTATCCCTACTTTTATATCTTATATATTTCAAAATATTAAACTTTCCTATGGATTTCATGTAAGAACACCAATTATTTACGTGTATTTTTTAATTTAAATAAAGTTCTAGAAAAATATTTAAAATCGCAAGGGAGATATACAAAATTAATAATTATTATGTAATATGTCAATATATATATATATATATATCAAAATTAATGACTCATAAATTAAGTGTTAATTTTTTTTTAAACACTGGCGTAAAAATATCATGTATAATAGATATTGTGAATGACAGAATGCAATTTTTCCCCCTAAATCTCATTATAGCCATAAATTCTTAATTTTGAGATAGAAGTATATTATTTATTTTTATTTTAGTACCTTATTTTATTTTATTTTATTTTTACAATAAGATTTACATTTAAATTTGAGCATGATGAAATAAAGAATGAATATAAAAATATCTGTAACTTTTTTATTTATGAAATATTGGATATCATCAGAAGAGAAGAGAGAAGAGCGTGAGAGCGAGAGTGATACGGACAGAGGGGCACTTACTTAGGGTTAACAAGAGGAGAGGAGAGGAGAGGAGAGAAGCGAAGGAAATGGGATCAGGAAGAGGACAACACACGGGAGAGTTCTTCAGGAGGAGGGACGAATGGAGGAAGCATCCTATGCTTACCAATCAGCTCCGTCACGCCACCCCTGGCCTTGGCATCGCCCTTGTCGCCTTTGGCATCTACCTCGTCGGCGAACAAGTCTACAATAGGATCCATGCTCCTTCTTCGCACCACGTACCTCCTGTTCCCGATTCTATTTCAAATCACCTATATTCCCCTCTCTTTTTTCACTTTTCTCACGAATCATTTATTTGGTTTTCTCCTTATGATTCTGACGCCTCTCATTCTAACCGAATTTTTCATTATTATTTACTGATGTGCTACCAGGATCTATAGTCTTGCACTTCAATTGAGGTTTACTGTGTTAACGGCTTATAATAAATTTTTAATTCTGTAGAACATGACTGGGAACCCCTGTGCCCAAGGGCTGTTTTTCGAACAATAATAATAATAATAATATTTGACAAAATATTCTCTTTTGTGCATCAAATATGTTGTAACTGGTTGGTGACTGTATTGTTCCAAGCTTTCTCTTTAATTCATTCATGAAGTATTTCTTTTCTGCAAATTGCTTATGAGCACACACATTTCTCTTGCAGGTGGAAACTGTGGAGCACTAAGAACTATTTGACTCCAATCCATCATCGCATTCCCTTTTTCGAATGTTCGTTAATAAGCTTTATATTGACATTGAACTGGCACCCTTGAATGTATGAATTTCAGACTATGTTGTGTTCTTCATCACTTCCTGAATAATGTATGGCTACATTATTGTGTATGCATTCACAATTTACTTGTTTCCATTCTTGGTTGCCTCTGTTAGCAAGGCGGAAATGTCTTCTCTTTCTAATTGATTTTTAGAGTCTGTTTTCGTCTTGAACTAACATATTGTGCAGCTTATGTATATTTCATTTCTCTTTTATGGTACTATAGTTCTTTCGGAATGGACCATACTAATGAATTCCAGATGAATTGCACCAGTGAATTCTCATGTGCACCCCCACTTGAAATCACATAATATGTAGTTCATGTACATTCTATTATCTTTCGTAATGTTATAGTTCATTTGGAAAAAGATCATATTCAGTCGGTAATGAGTTGAAGATGAATTGTATCAGGAAATTCTCATGCATACCCATTTGAAATCATTTATTTGAAATCATATGAATCCAATGAAAAACTTTCAAGATCGTTACATTCTCATGTTTTATCAAGAATTGCATTTCTTCCAATTCAATTATATCATGATTCAAACATGAACACCCATCGTCAAACATCCATGATTTCTTTGTTCAACAATCCATGAATTATTTAAGGAAAAAATGAATTTCTCAAAACCATTCTTCGATATTGCATGTAAACAAAAAATTTGTATCCTCTATTTTAGGGTTCATCATACAAGAACACTATGGATTGTGAGAATTTATGTCTTCACATAATTAATCAATATTAGAATTCACTAATCTTTATCCATGATTGTTGAAGATGATAATTTAGAATCAAAGATCTTTGATTACGAAAAAATGTTTCTCTATCTCTTCTCCTTTCATTCTTACGTTCTCTAATTTTATGGATATAAGAAGGTAACATGTACATTTCTATATTTATTTGAAAAAATTTGCTTTTTTTACATGTTCCCACCGAGTGTAATTTTATAACTTTACATGCTTTTTTCACCAATGTTACTTTTTTGCCTTTTTTTCTTAAATCATATTAACATTAATTTTACATGAGACATATAGGTCTTAATATTGGTTTGCTTTGTCTTTGACAAGGTCGAAATGTCTGTCTTTTTTTTTTTTATAACTCTCAATACATTTTAAAATTTCAGAAAACAAAGTTTTAGGTGCAACTGGGAGGTCCTGACAAATTTGCTAAACCACTTCAATTTTGTAAACAAGTCATATATACCAATTCATTAGCTGACAGAAAAGCTTATGACCAATCAATTACATGGAAAATTCAATTATAGATATAAAGAAATAGCAGTAAATCAGAATGATTATATAGAACAAAACATAAATCAGCAGAAGGAAAAAGGAAAAAACTATAGCCTTCGAGTCCAGTAATTCGATTGACATTAGCTTCCTTCGAGTCCAGTAATTCGATTGACATTAGCTTACATCTTTAAAAGTAAAATTTCAGAGTAATGACCCGGTTAGGCTAGCTTGCTGTAATGCAAAAATTATCCTTCTTCTTCTCATTATAGCGCAAAGTGTTAACTAAAACTATTGTCCACGGATAGTTGCTAAACAATCAGCACCAGAGTTTCTTTATGCCCATGAGTTATTATTAATGAATGAAAATTAGGATTTGGGTTCCATGAAGATAATTCTCATCAAAGCATTGTTTAATATCTGATGTTATCTCTTTTGAATGATTAGAAGTTTCTCCAAATGCAGACACAAAAAATGTCATGTTAATGAAGAGGGTAACAACTAGACCTATACCGAACTTTGTCATCAAACTTTGCTAATTCCGCTTAGAAGTTTTACACAAACTGCAGCTATCTTCCACAAAAAAAGTTTTGACATATTTCTTTTAGCGTAAGCCGTGTACTAATAATAAAGGCGTATTATAACGGGTGTTGGACTGAATATCTATTGAATTTGATATAGGGAAAAAATAAGGGTAAAAAATTCATGGAAAAGTTTTCAATACAATCTCCACCAATAAAAGTGATTCTATGATTTTTATTTTTATTTTTCATCTCCATTTTTATCCCCATATCAATGCAAAGTGGAGAGACTATCAAATAGCGCCACTAACGGGCATAGCTATTGGATTTCATGAATCGCTAAAACAGAAATGTCTCGAAGAACTACCCATACGATCGGAGCAATAAGCTCAGAAAGCAAGTGCATGAGCATTCACAAGAAATTGCAGAATAGAAAGATGAAGCCACCGCATATTGTCCCAAAAAAAAGGACCAAATGACACACATTTTTTTGGTTTATTTCATCTATTCCATTCCAGAATAGGGGGATACACGTTGTACCATGATTTTGAATAGAGAGATTACAAGAACTGGCAGATCTATTAACTCTATCAATAACCGAGCCGGATCTGGTGTATCATAAGGAATTTGCCTTTTCTATTGATTCTTTCGGTTTGGATCAAAAACAATTCTTGAATGAGGTATTCAACTTCAGGGATGAATAGAAAAAAAAAAATCTTTATTGGTTTTACCTCCCCTCTGTTTACGAAGAAAATGAATCTTTTTAATATAGGATCATAAAAAAATGGGTCCAGACCTCTTGTGGGAATAATTTGGAAGATCCAAAGCCAAAAATAGTGGTCTTTGCTACGCAAGAAATAAGGGAGGCGGTCAATCAATATAGATAAGTCAAAATGAAACTCCCTTCCGAGTTTTATATATATATAAATTCCATAGCTTGTGTGAAAGAGGGAGCAGGACATAATACTAGAGCTTCTCAAAGCGAGTAGAACTATAATAATAATAATAGAAATGCAAGAAATTTATTGCTGATTGCGCTAGTTCTAAGTATCAAAAAGCATCAAAACTATTGAATCCAAAGGCATCAGTTTTGTTTAGTTTTACCATATGGAATGGGAGATGTGTATCCCTGCCATTAATAATGTCCTTAAGCGAAACAAAGCTCGAAACATGAGGTGCGGCTTCAATCTTTAAAGTAATGCCTCCAATATCAATGATTTTAAAGGCACCTGTTTCAGCAGTATAGGAGACTAGACAATGGGAACCGGAATCAGAATCAGCTACGAACCACATATCCCCAGAACTGGTAAATCCAATTGGCGCATGCTCATTGTCGAGCCTCAATCCACAATAAGAGTGGATGTCAATACTAAATGCCACAGTCCAAGACTCCTTAACCCCGTACTCTTCCATCAACCACGTCTCAAACCGTGCACCCTCATTCACATAACACAAACACAAGCAACCTTTTAACACTCCAACACAGAGGCCCGAGATTTTATTCACATACCCAACATCAAAGTGGGACGGTGGTGCCACCGATTTGAACTCGTTGCTTTGCAGGTCAAAGGAGCATATCAATTCAGAAACATGGGGGGCATCGGTGATCCAATGAAGAGCACCATTGAGTGATGGATCAAATACACTATTAGGCCTGGCGGAAGAAGCATTCTCAATCACACTCCACGTCTCATCCCCTAATTGGTACAATTTAGCCACCATTGTATTCGATTTCAACACCAGATGAAGGATTTTGCAGTGCTTGGTGTGGGGATCAAAGCCAAAAGCAGAAAATTGAAGATATTCATGAGGAGCAATTGGGGCAGGGGGAAGACACAGAATCTCACCCAACAATGGGTTGCAGATATAGTAAAGAGAAGGAGAAGCACGTAAACATAAAAGGCCATTGCTAGAGTTGACCAAAGTCATAGGTAGGAGGAGGGGCGGGAGTGTAATGAACCTTCTTCTGTCACAGTCAGTAACAGTAGCAGTAGCAGTAGCAGTAGCAATAGCAATACCCTGGTTATGGTTATGGTTATGGTTATGGTTATGGATGTGATTGGGGGGAATTGGATCAATTGCGCTAGGACAACAGGAACAGGTCGATGAAGAAGATTGGAAAGCGAAACGAGAGGAAGGGGAAGAGGAATAAGAATAGGAGGAGGCATGATTAGAAAGCGGAGAGGAAAGAAGGCAGAGGAGACGCTGAATGGGTGAGAAAACAACAACTGAGGTTGGGGCTTGTGAAGAGAAGAGGTGTTGGAAGCGTGAATCAGTAACGAGGTTTCTGAGAGAAGTGCAAACGCAACTGCAACGAATGATTGACCTAGGTGACAGCTTTAACATGATGTCACACATGGAATGTCAAGGATGTGTAACCCTAACCTTTGCTTTTTCTCCTCACCCTTTTCCATTTCCCTTTCTATTTTTTTTCCCATTCACCACCACCACCAATTATATATATGGGTGTGGTGTTTCTCATTTCATAAGTTATGTCAGATAGACACAGAAAAATAGAAATCATGGGAAAGAGAAAGTGGGAGTTTTTTTAATTTAAAATTGATAGACACAGAAAAACAGAAATCATGGGAGAAAGAAAGTGGGTGGTTTTTTTTAATTTAAAATTCAAATTTTACTGTGTGTGTATCTCTCTTAAAATGACATAACTTTCTGTCATTTAAAATAACAAACACTTTTCCCTAAACCTTCAACACACAAAGTCACAAACCGTGTTTTTTTCAGAACAGTGACCCATTTGCCACAAATTAAAATTTTAATTACCTAACTGCCACGCGAACAGTAAAATTTTCTAAAATGCCACGCGTACAAGTTCGCTACAGTAGGTAACGAACTTTGTTTGCTGATGTGGCCACCTAGTTCGCTACTGGTAGTAGCGAGCTAGGTGATCAAAATATATTCTGAGCAAAAATAAGACACGTGTCAGCCTCTCCCAAGTTCGCTAGGCATGTCAGCGAACTAGGTGAAAAAAAATTATATTCCCGACGCATGTCCCTTCTTTCTTTGTGCAGTACAAGTTCTCGTGGTGACTAGGTGTAATAAACGCATGTCCCTTCGTTGTGACAACTCCATTATCTTTTGCGGTGACTTTTGTGGTGAAGAATTGTTAACATGGGCCTTGATGGCAACTTCTAGTCTTAACCTTCCATCTTCCGCTCGAACAGCTATAACCCTCACTGAAGTTGAAGCATTTGCACATAGAGATGAGGACCTCAAATTTGTAACCAGCCAGTTTAAGCGCCTCCACAGCAAGAAACTCCAACATGCTTTCAGGTACTATTCCCATCGGTGGAGAGCTTCGGTGGAGGGACTTGCTTTATACAAGCTGCTTGGAGACGTCACCGCAAGAGAAAATTGGCAATGGAGTTGTTAGAAAAAGAGAACTTGTACTGCACAAAGAAAGAAGGGACATGCGTTGGGAATATAAATTTTTTTCACCTAATTCGCTGACATTCATAACGCACTTCAGCAAACAAAGTTCGCTACCTACTGTAGCAAACTTATACGCATGGCATTTTGGAAAATTTTACTGTTCGCGTGGTAGTTAGGTAATTATTTTTTTAAAATGAGGCAAATAGGTCACTGTTCCGTTTTTTTCCCTTTCACAAACCAACAAAATTAAAAAAATCCCATCATTAAACAAAAAAAAATGAGAATTGATTCTTTACTTTTTAAAAGCATGATTCTTTTTCTTATTTCTAATTTTCTTTAGAATAATTAATGGCATCTATCGAGGGCTCGGATTTGTAATATACTTTGAGCGGGATTGATTTGAAAAACTTTTTTTTTAATTATTAGAATTGAATTAATTTAAATTATTTCCTTATTTTAAATGTGTTAAGATTGATTGATTTGTAATTAAATAATTTAATTTAAGGAAATTTTTCTTTTTTCTTCTTAAGAGTATTTAATGCTGATTAAAATAAAACAAGCTATATTTGATAGTTTCCTTTTTCCCTTTATTTTTTTAAACTCTCAATGTGATATCATATTCACGATATTTGGTATCAAAGCAAATTTCAAAAAATCATATTTATCGTTTATTTTTCTAAAAAAGATTAAAAAAAAGCTTTTTGACCAATATGTTAGATGTGCAATTATTCGTATCATATCCTGCTTTTAAAAATGGGTTGAAAATCTCAACTCATCTCACCCTACCTTATCTATATGTTGAAAATACAAAAATTGTTTGAAAACTTGTGTTGCCTGGAGAAGTAAAATGTATCAAATAAGGACCAAAGAGATATTTTTTCACCAAAAAAAAAAGGACCAAAGAGATACATAAAAGAGTCAATGAATAATATTTTATTAAAATAAAAAAAGTAAAAAAGAAAATCCAACGGGCCAATCCACCCTGGGGCGAGTTCAACTCGTTTTGACCCACATTTTAAATTAGGTTTAAATAGTTTGGCAAGTTCATATGTTAAGTCAAATTATATATTAAAAAAAATTATTTTGTTGTAACAAAGTGAAAATATATGTGTACTATATTACAATTCAGAGTCGTTCTATGGAAAGTTTTGCCACGTATAATTTATACAATGATTTGGATTCTTTTGAAAAGATTAAACTTTTCATCTTAAGCAAGTTTTTTAAAAAATTTAAATTATATGGGTCACACACAAATTAATAAAATTAATTTGAATTTTGAATTGAAAATTGAAAATTGAAAATTGAATTTAAATATAGTCATGAAATTATATTTGATAACACTGGAGAAAATTAAGGAAATAAATAAATTAGATTGATTGGCTAAAATTAGGAAAACCAATCAATTGCATTGATTGGATAAAAAAAAATTACCCAAAATGATTAGGAAGTAATGGGGCACTAATAAGGGGGTTGATTAGCCATAATACTTAGTTTTCCTTTTTCCTTATTTAAACGATACATTTTTCTTATTTTGCTTCATCCAAAACAAAAATTACTCACTACCAATAATTACCTTGAGGTAGACATAACGTCTCTTTCATCATCTTGTGTCTCATCTCTGCTTATTCTCACTCTTCAATATATCTCCCACACAATATCTCTTCTATCTTTCTTTCTGTCATCCGAATTTCAATTTCCTCCAAAATTAAAATGGCATCTTCAACTTCTGGTTCAAAACAAGCAAGATTTAAAAGAAACATTCAGCTGAGTAGGAAATGACAATTGAGAAACACGCACAATTCAAATAATTCTGGTCTTTTGCTAACAACATTACACTCAACAATTGTGTATCATTTTTTTTCCTTCAACGAAACTATTTCATTTAAATTTTATACTCTACAATGAAAAATTCATATTCCTCTGTACTCATAAAACATTGTTTCTATTTAAACAATTGTTTCACATACGTTTAATGCACAACACCATTTTCAACTATAATAATAAATTAAAATGGTTTACTGTTTTTATAGTTGTTTTTATCAAGTAAGTCTTTGAAAGAATTATATAGCTAAAATATTAATCTTTGTTTCCAAATTTTATTATTTGTAACCAATTTAAAATAACAATATCTTACATGTGTTAACTCATCAAAAGATTCTTGCAACATAAATTTATAATGTACAATTCATGTTTAAATATATTTCATATGCATTACCATACAATTACTCGTATTTGTTGGATATCATTGATAGTATTAAAAGAAAATCAAAATCCAACTCTATGCAATGCTTGTACTACTCCTTTGATGAAAAGAGCAAGACCGACATTATTTGTTCTTACAGCTAATTTACAAGGTTAAGATTATTAAATTTAACTTCTTTAACAAAAAATGCATAGTAATTTGTTTTTATTTTCCAAAAATATTTGTAGGCTTACAACAAACTCAATCTGCCTCTGATCAGGAAGTTTGTTAAAGTCAAATAACTAAACGACGGAGAGCACCAACATCATTTAATCTAACCTCTCCTATTGAAGGTTAATTTCATCCTAAACTACATATTTTTTACGATTAATTGAATTTAAAAAAAAATTATATACATATCATACAACTTATTTACTTAGTGATTTTTTTATGACAATCTTCACTTAAAAATTGTCATTTTTAATTTTTTTTTTTAGTAGGAAATCAACTTACAAGTCAAAATGAAGGTTCTTGCATAAGGCTTTTTATACAGAAGGACATTCGCAATCATTGAATCATACGCCTGTTGTACAATGTTTATTTGACATTCAATTTCATTTTCCTACTATTGATGTGCTTTTATTTATCAAAAGAAATCTTTTTTTTTTTTTTGCATTTCATAATAAATTCATTCTTTTTTTTCTTTCATCAAATGCAAAATATTTCATTTTATAGAAACAAGATCTTCATTTTCACCGTTGACTAATTCAAGCACAAAGTGTACCCCAATTGAAAGACTACATTTGAAGCCTACAAGCACGTCATCCAAAAAATAACATAATTTCCTCTATTCTATGGAATGGAGCAACTTATTCTATTGAAACTAGAAGGACAAATTTTTATCAACCCTAAGAAAAATGTAAGGATGTCTTATTATTTTCCAATCATATGTAAACAACTGACAATTTATAATTTAACAGTTACTTTTCATTTGATTTAAAAATAAATGTTATCGCAAGTGCTGTACCAATTGAGGCTTCAAATAACGAAAATCGAATTGACAATGCTATACCTGAAGATGGAGAACAACAAGATACTCTGTAAATAATAAAATATTTTTTTTTTGAATTCAAGAGTTTTATTATGAACAAATTGAACTAATACTAAATTGTCTTTTTAGAAGATGTTGATCATGGGGAAACACCACTTGCAGATTCAATGAGTAAAATAATTTTAATAATCCCATATTCGATGGTGGTGAACCACAAGGTAGTCCTTTATTGATATAATACATATTCAAAGACATTTATTTTATTTGAAAGAAATGACTATCATATTTAACTATGTTTGCAAAAATATATGATATTTGGTATTTTGCTTTTCAATGTAATTTTTACAGAGCTTTATTTTAGTATGAAGAAAGAGATGAAAAGACAAAGGAGATTTATAATCCTGAATTTGCAATGTGTTGTATGAAATGAAAGATTCAACTTTCATTCTTAAGAAAACCTCCTCACCTATTGTTTAATTTGACAAATGAAATTGATAGTAGGAGCTCCCACTAAATGCAAGATGTTCGTCAATACAATAGCATGTTTGCGTTCACTTAAATCAGAGGAAAGGTTGACACGTCTTTAAACAATGGCACCGCTGCTCTACAATTTATTTTGAGTGGGCAAAATTTTCATAAGATTGGTTCTTTACTCCCAACTGAAGGACGACAGCCAAAGTTTGCTCAATTGTATATCTACAATACTCAAAATTAGATTTCAAATAGGATGCACCCTTTTATGTGATTCAAGATTTTAACAAATATCTCATAATGTTTAATGTATTCTTTTTTGTTGTATGATATATCAAATGCTCATCATTATAGTCAATAACTTATCTATTATGTTTTCTTATTTTTCAAAATAGGGGCAAAAATACGAGAATTTTGGATGAATCTTTGGTTCAAGATTTGAAACAGATGATTGATGAACACAATGTGCTAGCAAAAAGCTTTAAAAGGGTTAAAGATTATTTAGATCAGCAACAAACAACAAATGTTGGCCTTAGATTGTTTTGAAATCACTCAAGAGATTCAAGGACATACAATCTTCCAACTACTGATGAAGTAGTTGTCATGTTGAAGATTATGATGCTTATGAATTTGGAAGAGATGTCATTGTTAGAAAAATTGATGGCGAGTTGCAGAAAATTCATGAAACTCACACTGCTTTCATACCTCTAAAATATCCTTTGTTGTTTCCATATGGTGAAGAGAGTTACCAAAGAGGACATACCAGGGTCATGGTCACGTTAGGAGAGTTCATTGTCTTTAGAATTCAACAATGAAATTTTGAATATGGCAACATCTTAAATGCCAAGAGGATATTCCAACAATTTTTGGTTGATGCGTATTCATTGATTTAAGCCCAAAGGATTCAATGGATTAGGTTGAACTAAGATGTCATTAGATCAAATATCTTGAGTGGATTACAAGAGGCAGTTATGGAAGGTGAAACAGATGCAACAACCTCTGGAAAACTTAAAAGTAATTCATGTTGTGCAACATAACACAAGTGAGTTCTTTTTTGTATATGGCTACGGTAGGATTGAGAAAAATTTTATTTGGAAAACTCTGTCAGCAACTGTTCGGTGTCAGGGTAAAATAGTCCTCAACGTTGCTTTAAGTGAGATTGCTGTCTTGCTTTTGCCAAGGGTAGGACAAGACATTCTAGATTCTTTCTCGACATGCAATATTAAACAAGGGAGTTTAAAGACAGGGCTTCTTCAACAAACCAATCTAATATTTATTACATGTAGTAAAATTGATTTTTATTACATGCAATATCAACATGTAATAAAAATCAATCCGTCATAACCCCGACACATCGCACGAGTTAAAATACTAGTTACTAGTATGTAGCAATTGGTGTCATTATAGGTTCAACAAGATCAAAGTGCCACGAGGTTGCACCTTGTCAGTCCTGTTGGGATGTTGTCACATGACATAATCTTGGTTATCCATCCTATATTTTACTCCATCTCATGCCTTTATCATCTCATTATGCATAGATGTTAATTAAAATCATAAATAATAATTAATATCTAATTGTAAAAATTATAAATAATACAACTGCTATTTTTTTAAAAATTAGAATTAAAATCATTGAGTTAAAAAAATATAAATAATTTTCACGTCTCATGCTATTTTTCAAAATTTCTATGAAATCAAAAACATCAAATTTATTGTTCATAATTACAATTTAATGATTAGATTTTTTTTTCACCAAAAGAATTTTAAATATTAATATGATTTAAGTGTGATGGGTGATATCATGGTGCATAATTACTTAAATACTAAAGCTATGCATAATTACTTAAATACTAAAGCTATTCGTGAAACATTATAATTATTGTATGATGATTTTGAATATATTTTTGTCTATTAATTAATGTGTTTTACTATTGTTTTATTTTCAAAATATATGAAAGTGTGAAAAATCAAGAGAAAATTAAGTTGTACCAGATGAACGTTTTTAAAATATTTGATTCTTTTGGATAAATAAAGAAATAAAAATAAAAATTAATGATTAATTTGTCATTGTTAAAAAATATTGACGTTTTTGAATTTGTAAAAATTTTAACATAAAAAAATGTTTATAACTTCAATTATTAGTTAACTCAATAATTTTAATATTAATTTTTGAAATAATAGTTATAATATTATTTATATTCTCAATTAATAAATAGTAAGTATTATTTATAATTTGAAACATACAATTAGAATTGTTTCGATTACTCAGATTAACTCAGTATATAAAATTAATTCATGTCGACACAAAAGTCTTTAATTCATTTTTTATTGATGATAATTCATTAATCAGTTATTAGAAGCTGATCCTCTTATAATAGATTGAACAATCTCTTTTCTCTGAATTTTCTTTTACCATAAATTTTAATTCTAATAAAAAAACCTTTAATATTCTTTTGAGTACTAAAATTCTTCTAATATTTTTTTTTCGGTAAACAAAATGGCCATAAGTCAAAAAAAAAAAAAAAAAACTAACAATTCAGAGCAACAGAGTGCTCTCTCCTTACAGAAGCTAAATCAGCCATATATAGCAGAAGTATTCCAACAGGAGGATCATTAAACATAATCTGATCTGGAAGCTCTGGAGAATCCAGAATATGGTTAGCCAACCAGTCAGCACACATATTACCTTCTCTGAACATGTGTTTTACCTGAATCTGCCACTCCTTCCCAAGCCATGTCTGTATGCGAGATAACAGATGAATCTCACGGACTGCTGCACCTCTCTTGGTGAGCCCAGTGATTGCAGATAACGAATCACTTTCTAAATTGATACTGCGAAATCCAGAATTCCAAGTTATCTCTAATCCTTTCAAAATGCTCCAAAGTTTAGCTCTAAAGGATGAATATGAGCCTAGTCTGAATGCAAAACCTCCCCTCCAACTCCCATGTGCATTTCGGATTACACCCGCACAAGAAGCCTGACCAGGATTCCCTCGAGAAGCTCCATCCGTGTTTATTTTCACGACACCAACTTCTGGAAATTGCCAGGCAATGTTCAGATTTATGTTTCTAGAACTGGCTATTAATTCTTCTAATATTTTACCTACATGCGTTTATTGTTATTAAAAAATATTTCTATATGGATCAGTAACTAGATCAAATGATGGATTTTTTTATTATTTATATTATTATTGGGATGTGTTATAGTTGCTCCTTTTCTACAATTTTTTTTTTTTGGTAATCAAAAGGGCATAGCCCAATCCTTTTCTACAATTTAAGTATATTAATATCATACTTTCACATTATTTTTTATAAGAAATTACATTTTTGTTGTTAAAAAAATAAAAACCAATTTATCATATATGACTATTCTTAGTTGCTGATTTAAGGTGCACGATTTATTTTTATATTTTTGCATTAAGTCAATTTTGGGATCCCGAAAGCTTTTGCACGTAAATGATTGAATGATGTAGATGAAATCATGACGTTTTTAAAAAAAAATTGAAAACTGAAAACTAAATGATAAATTTGAAGCTACATATAAACTTATATTATAATTTTGACTAATTATCAGCCTTGAAAAAAATAGTCGGGTGGGCTTGATGCATCATTACGGGTCCAGCAAAAATAGTTGGGCATTGGCGAATAGGAAACATACATACTCTTCCAGTCCCTGAAGAATTAACATTGACAAGAGAAATGACAAGTTCCAAGCCCATACACAACGAACCAAGTCCTTATCTTCATTCTTTTGTTTTTCTTCTCTTTCCTTTGTTCTTCCCGTCAACAAATAAATTACAGGAAAATAGACCAAAACCATTGTTTAACTATAAAAAAAAACTCACTTCACCTATTAAAAGAAATATTAGTGGTTCATTGGTGAAAAGACATAGTGACGAATCTCTGGAAAATTCCGAGAAACTCGGAGGTTATTAATATAAATTGAAAAATGATCATTCTTATTTCTGTGTCTCTGGTATATGACCGAAGCAGGTAACATATCATTGATTAACTTATTGAGTCCTAAAGTAATAAAAATATATTTACTCTATCGATTGTGTTTACTTTGATGTTTGTGCTTATGGATACCTATTGTTGATTTCAGTCTAAAATAATATAACCTAAACATGGACCAAGTTTATTTGATATATTGTTATGCACTCAAGTGCGAGATGTATAGTAGATTGGGTTCAAATGGCTTGGGCTCACCCGCCCTATTGATCGCAAAGCAGGTTGGATTATACTATGCAACTTATATTTCATGAAATTTAACACAGGTTATACAAGACATGTTGCAATAAATTTCATGTATAGATTGCATAATATAACCCAACCTGACATTTTTTATTTAGTTATTGGGCTTCAACCCATATGAATCCAAATAACATTGCTTTTATATATTGGGTTTGTATTTAAATATATTATTAAATTATATTAATCAGTTTGATATTTCTGTTTTATTGCAAAATAAATTTTTCTCTTACACTCAGTAAGTGAATTTTATTGTAAACAAAAGAGATAAAAAAAATTAATAAATCTCGTTCACTTTATGATAGAAAAAATTATTCTATAATAAAACAGAAATATTTTTTTCATTATTAATATATCCAACGATAACCATAGACTCCTGTTGCAATTATTTGTGCTTTTATGATTTATATTGCCAAAAGTCTGCGCTGCGCGTCTGATAGCGCTTTGGCTACCTAACAGCAATCCAATCTGCTGCTGAGAAGGTTGACAGAAACTTTTTGATCTTAATGCTACTTGGGTGCATCATGCAGCAGGTGTAGCAGATCTTTGCTCGCTTAAAAGAGAGAGAGAGAGAGCAATGGAAAAAAGTACAATACTGGCATGCATCAATGAACATGCAAAAGTGCCTAAAATTTTAACAGACGTACCTTTGTTGTCACGCTCATTTTCCTGAGGGGTTTTCTTACACGCTACATCTATCTATTATCCATATCATAAAATTTTCAGAGCCTTTAATTTTTTTATTTTATTTTTGAAAACAGACCCTTTAATTTAAGTAAAAGATTGCATGAGATTCCCATCATGGTAACGGAAATATTTTTAATAGTACGGTACCCTGTTTATCAAATAAGAAAAATTTGAAAAAATATAGAGAGAAATATAAAAATAAAAATAAAGGTTAAAATAAAAAAATTATCCATTTTAATAAATGGATATATCGAATTCGGTATATGGGATATACCGAAAATTTGCTCCATAATAACACTAGTACTGTCATGCTGGCATCTGCTTCTGTTTCTGCCTACAAAGATATACAACTACAAGGCACAGCAAATCCTCGTAGCTAAGGGTGATAAACGAATTATAAGTCTTTTAAGGATTTTCGCCGGCTCGTAAAGGTACGAGTTTACATACTTAAAATTAGTTGTTGGAATCAGGTTTGGACTTGTATAAAAGCTCATTTAATACAAAAGTTTCAGGCTTCAATTTAAAAGCTCGGACTTAGAGCCTCTCAGCTGACCTAGTATATTAATTTTTATTTTTATTTTATATTTTTTATACTACTTGTAATAGTCTTTTCTCTTTCTTCAATCCATTTCACCTCATCTTATTGGTTAAATAGACTTTTTGAATAATTTTATTTTATATTATGATGTTTGGACTACGAAGCACCGACACTTTAAAAATCCTGACGTATCGTGTCTTACGCTTTTCAACACTCTCGGACACTCCGACACTCCCCGACACTTCAACACGCGTTATAGAAATTCAAAAAAAAGGTTAAGGTTGCATTGCGTTAAGTTTTTAATTTCAACTATTAGATTCGTTGGATTACAATTACCATTTTATTTAGTTTGATATAAATATTTGAGATATCTTATGTTTCTTTGCAAAATTTATGAATATTATAAGTTTAGATTCATTTTTTTGTTAAATTATTGAATATTAAATAAAATATACACTACATAAATTAAAAATATTATTTAATATCAAAACATGTCCTAATATGTCGAAATCTAATATTTTTTACAATTAACGTGTCGGAGTGTCATGTGTATCGTGTCACGTGTCAGTATCGGTGCTACATAGTGTTTGGATATACATTGAATTTATGAATATTTATGAAATTATTAGTGTTGTTGATTGTATATTCTATTTGGATAAAATTTTATTGTCTTAATTTTTTTAAACAGGCTAAATTAGGCTTTTTTTATAAATAAACCAGGTCACATACCGATAATTATATTCATAACAGACTGACACATTTAAACACAAACTTAATCTTTTTAGATCAAAACTCAATTTGACTCGGCCCGTTAACATCCCTACCTGTAGCTCGTGGCTTATTCAGACAAAAGCTTTTTCCCCATTGAATTTGCGGGGTTTGCATAATCGCATAGACGGGTTTCCCGGGGAATTGGGTTTTGTTTAATTTATTTTAGGGAAATGATACTCTCATGCAACATAAGATACCTATCTCATGTTATATACTCATAGAATTTTGTGCCAATTTTTTCTTTTCTTTTTTCTTTTCATTTTAAATTGTGGACCCCACATATTTGTATCACCCACATGAGATAGTACTCTCATGTAACATAAGATTAATAAACCCCTCTATTTTATGCAAGTACTATCTGCAAAGCTTCAGTACAAGTAGAAGCCTTTTTACTGCTTCATGCAAAAATTCTTAGGTGATGTTATGATTTTGGTCATTAAGCTTCTCTAAATATATCTTTCATTCAAAGCATGGTGCGCTTACTCAAGCAAATTTCTTTTTTTGTAAGTTATGTAATAAAATTGGACTGCATTTAGGGTTAGTTTGGATGATTTTTTTTTCTCTCCAAAAATTACTTTTTTCAAAAAATAATAATTATTTTTCACTTTAAGTTCGTTTGGATATCTGCTTTAAAAAAACAAAAGTCACAAAAATCAAAAAATCTGTTTTTTTTGAAGCTAAAAATTTTATCTTCTAAAAAAAAGTCAAAAGTCAAATATTTTTTTCAAAAAATAAATATTTTTATGAAAATATAAATAACTTTAATTTTTATAAAAAGTACTTCTAAAATAAAAAAGAAATAAAAATTATTTTTTCTATAAGCCCAAACAGCATTCTACTCATCTGGCCTAAGATGATAATTGGTAGACTTTTTTCTCCTAAGGAAAAATGTTACCTTAAGCAATCAGTATACCCATATGAGAAATAGATAATAAAAAATCCATTCTTGAGGCTTCATTTTATTGTTTAAATGTTTGGTTTTCGAATCTGTTATGCCAAGCTTTCCATTGAATATAATAATTTAGTAAGAAGTTGTAATAGTTGGTATTTAATTTTGTACAAGTTTCTTAAGAGAAAATAAACATGACAAATCTAAAAAAGGTTAAGATGATTTAATAGGGTTCAAAGTAAGGTGGGCTATTCTTCCGCATGCAACAATAAGCTATTAGTGTTGGCAATATCATAGAAGAATAAGTGTAATATTATTTTATGGAGATAAATTAAGACCGTAGGGTTTCTTCATATTGGGTGATGGTGAAAACTGAAAAGGGTGGAATATCTCCCACTGAGTAACCTTACCTACTGCCTTCCACGTCTTTATTAAAAAGGCCGTACATATATTGAAATCGGTCGAAGCATGTATTAATTACTGCTACTTTTATATTATTAAAAAAGATTTGGTTGAATAATTTTTTATGAAATTCACTGTTGGCTGAAAGTTTTTATTATGCAATTTTCACGTCAATATAATACATATTCTAAAAATATATAAATTTATGAAATTACAATTTTTTTACTATTTTTTTTTATAAAATTAATATGATAAATAATTACTATATGGGATAATATAAACTGATATACACACATTCACCTAATAACTTAAATTTTTAAATTAATTTAGTTTGATATTAAAAATGACAAGCAAAACTGAATTTGTATATTATTAATGCTTCAAAATCTAAAAAAAAATGATTTTGTGTTAAATGTATGATGAAATAAAATAAAATATATACATGTCTTAGGTTTTTTTGTTGAATTAATTTTTTTATAATAATAGTAATTAACAATTATATTATATTTTATGGAAAATTATGAAATAATATAAAAATATAAAATCATAGGGTAAGTATAAATTGATGGGCAAAGAAAGTGAGAGACACGCACAGTTTGGATTATGGGACATTGGTTTGAGGTGGGCAAAGATAAGTTGGTGGGACCCAGCAAAATGCACACATGAAAGAGAAAAGCTTAATAGGGAGAGAGAGAGAGAGAGAAGTTTTTCAGTTTCAGTGGTTGATGATGCGAGATTTCGCATGCGTACGTCTCTCCCTCTCACACTCTCAGGCTTATTAGTTATATTGGATATCTCTCTCTCGGAAATATTTTTTATGGTCGAAGACCACTTAATAATTTGGTGTTTCTCCTGACAACACTAATTTTTTCTTTCCTTTTTTATCTTTATTATTTTTTATCTTTTCAATTTTATCTTCTTATTTATACTAAGGATCACATAAAAAATAGTGGTCCCGGATCATAATAAATCTTCTCCTCTCTCTCCTTTTCAAACTCACTTCTCCCGAGGCTTAATATTTTGTTAGGAACTCCTTCTAATCACCTCTGGACTGTCCCCCACTCAAACGCAACCACCCCCCAGGAAAAAGCTGTGACAAAATTTAGAGGGTTTGTTTTTAATTATTACGTTTTTATTTTTACTTTGCGAAAACTATAGTACAAATATAAACATGTCACTAGGTGTCATTTCTATCCGTGTTCATTGTTGTTTTTTTGCCTTTTTTTTCATAAAATTTTGGTAACACAAAATAAAAAAGAAGTGACATTTTTATAATTTTTGTTTCTGTTTTCTAGGGTGTATTTGCTATGAGAGTTTTTTTTAGGTATCTAGAAAAGTTGAGATGGATTTTTTAATTGATCATGTTTGGTAAAAGGTTTTAAAAAATTTATCCATTATTTGAATTTGAATTTGTGTGTAAAATTAAAAAAGTTTGTCATTTCAAAATATCACCCAGAGGGTGTAGTATTCTCTTACCCCATCAAATTAAAAAGTAGGAAAAAAAAACAATGGACACAAATATTCTTTCTCAAAAAATGTGCCAAAAGAAAACTAGAGAGATAGTCTTTTTGTATTTAGTCAATGGTTAATTTGTTAATTTCACTCGATTGTTTCATCAATATTTTACCTTCAACCAAATATAGATTCAAAAAATTTAATCCAATTTTTTCGGTAATATTTTGGCCAACCAAATATTTTTTTTTTATTTTTTTTACCAAACTCACTTTCGCACCATATTTCTAGTAATGATATTTTCTTGGTAAATTTTTTTTTTCTCTACCAAATGCACCCCAAGAGTTTTGATAGTTGCCGCATCAATTTCTTTTTGAGGTATTTAGTCATCTTAACGTGGGTATCTAACTACATAGATACAATACTTTGGTGGTATTATGAAATTTTACGGTAATGAAACGTTGATATGATATCGGTTCCATCAATACCACTGACGAGACTAGTCTCATCAATACCAGTAACATATTTAAGTATTTAACTACATTAATTTAGAAAAAGTTATCCAATTAACTTTAATCTTCTTTTTTACCCAAAATTCTTGTAATGACTGAATGTTTGTATTAGATGTTTATATTCGGTACATCGATATCATATCACGTTTCTATATGAGCATGTGAAATGCCTATAATTTAAGATTGTTTAAAGTTAACACCAAAAAATTGTTGTTCTAGTGATGACTAATTAGACTCCAGAATATATTCTATCAAAAAGGGTATAGTGGGTTAAATTTATGAAAGTTATAGCTCTTGAAAAGGGTGTAGAGGCTCATGCCAAAAATTAAATTAGATCGATCCATTAGGGCTTCGAATACCGATTGACATTTATAAAAGAAAAATAAAACATAAAAACATACCAATTAATACCTGAAAATCTTAATTTCCATCTGGCACAGGCGGCCTCGCGTGATGTGGTTAAATTCTTAGCAACAAACGTACACCACCATTCACCAATGGAGTTTACGTGATTGGATTAAATAAGAAAATGATCAATAAGAGATAAAGCTACTCACAAAAAAAAGGACAAAGGAACTAAGTTATTAATGACTAACCTCAATGGATTTGTGACTCTAGTTTGTCTTGCCTGTGTGCAAGGAAAGAGATGAAGAATATTTAGAGAGAGAGAGAGAACGAGATCGCGTAAAATATTAAGTGAATGTTGATGATATCTAGTTCATTCTTAATAAATGACTTCATATGTATAGATAAAAGTGGCGATGTTTCTCTTCATTTAGCATAAATGTAATAATGAGAGTATTCAAGTATTGGGTTTGAGTTGTTCATGGTCCCCCAACTGAATCAAAATGGTCAGTGTCTCAATCCCATCAGTCTCTCTCTCACGCACGACTCAAGCTTATCATTAAATCTAGATAAGATAATTCTATCCACTTTTTCGTCGGATATTCATTTACAAATTGAAATATACAATATTACTGTCCTGATGCCGATGTAGTGATCGATTTCCCAATAAAAAAGCAACCTCCTTCGTAGGCAAGATTCTGCATTGTCCAATACATTATTATTATTATTATTATTATTATTACGCTGTCTAGATTGTTTTCGGACATGAAATTGATATTCAATTTTATGTATTCAGATCAAATTTAGATGGTTTGATCCAGCAGGTACGTAGCTTGTAAAGAATTAACTCAGGCATGAAATTATCTATTAATAAATAAAAAACCCTCATAATAATTTTTCTGTTTACTTTAATTTCTACAGAGACTTTTAATTAATTTTTAGACATGTAGAGTTTACGATTCTTTAATATGATATAAAATTGTTTATATCATATTAATATTAAACTCATGTTATCATTAACATTTTTCAAAATGTTAACCATATATATCAGAAAAGGGGTTTCTGCTTTTCCCAAGTCAAAATATTTTGTTTCTCGGGCGAGAAAGGTTGAGTATGCCAAGAGATATTTTATCATTGGTCAACCTAGCTAGCTAGCAAATGAATTTGTCATTATATTACACCCGGCCTGTCCTGTTTGTTCCTACAGCTTCCTAATATTGGAAGAGAAACCAACATTAATTGGTTTATACTATATTAGAGAAGTCTTTCTCAGATTAAATTTCTAATTTGAAAGTATCATAAATTTGGAATATCGATCGATGACCAAATAAAGTCGTACCAACATGAACTCGATCGAACCTTTCTTTTCCAAATATTCTCCTTCAATTTCATTTGCCACATTCTGGGTCATGTTAGCTAAAAGATTGTGGTTGGATAAGAAATTAAAGTGGAAGGGATATAGAATAGTCATGTATCAGGAAGAATATAGTTTTTTTTTTTTGTTGTCCTCATAATTTTGTTTTTCTTCAATGGCTACGGCATTACTTTGAATCTCATGCCTTGCCCTTGCCCATCGTATGGCCATGTAGAAAGTTAGGTGGGTGCCCTTTTGCCCCCCTTTGTGTGAGTGAGTGGCCTTCGGGTCTTACACTCTTTCTTCACGCAAAAATTAAAAGCAATGGGAATGTTCCCAACGGCTAGTCCTTGCTTTTCAGTCGTTTTTGAAAACAAAAAGATTCTATCATAAGCTGAAGGGTCCCAAACGACACAAAGCACGGCCTACCCTGAAACCAAATCAATGAGTTATGTGGACATGACAGAGACATGGCTGCGCTTGAAAATAACTACCCAGTTTTTATTTTATGCAAATTAATCTGCTTTTGATTGTTTGTATTGTATTTGGTGTTTAATTTGTCTGAGGTTTTTGTATCTAGCACATTGATATCAAAGTTAACAGAAATTTCAACTAAGGGAATTAGAAGGAAAGAGAAGGGGAAAAAAAGTAAGAGAGAAGCATGACAAAAGCATTTACATATAATGAGTAGTACTGACTGAGCTTGAAATGATAGTCCAGTCTGGCGGTTTCGGATGCTAGTCTAAGATTGGAAGGTAAGAAATTGGTTACTCTCTGAACATTTCAAGTTTAAGGAACCAAACCAAACTCTTTCGAGTCTGCATATGCTTTTGAAAGAGTATAAAATGATCCTTTCCTCTCTTATGACACAGAAAGAGCAAAGTTGTCCCAAGAGTAGGAAGCTAGCAAAAATGATACCAATATATTTGGTGGTGGTCACTTGCTGTGAGTACTCTGCTCTACATGTGATCTCTGTTGCACAGACACATATTGTTGAGTGCTTGGGAATTAAAGGCCACATAGGTTCAATTTGCCATTAATTCTGTCAAGAAACCCCTTCCCCCAAGGGCAAAATAAAAATAAATGAACGAGTAAAAAAACCAAAAAGAAAAAAATAACCTCCAAATGAACAAACACTAGTCTATGATTTAAAACACGTGTTTCTAGCTTTAAACAGAAAGGAATTATTGTACTAGTTATGTTCATCATGACAAGCATGTCCAAAGCAAATCATCCAAAGGGGAACCAAAAAAACGAAGTCAATTTAAGTAATTTGATTCGTTAATGGAAATGATTGGCATAATAAAGTTAGCATTGGTTTCCTAAAGCAAGGCACCTAGGAAAACGGGTTGGTGTAGAGTAATACAATTAGAAGAAAGGCCAGCATGTTATTGCAAATTATCATGAGGATGAAATCTAGTTGACGGAGAATAATTTGCTTTGCAATTAAAAAGAGGGAGAGGAGAGGGGTGGGACAGAATTGTTTGCTTTTCTTATTCATTTGTCATTGAATAATTTGCTTGCTTTTTAATGTAAGAGACAAAGTTCTAACTTCACATTGGGAATATCAACTACTCTCTTTGTGTAATATTCTTTTAGTTCGGGTCTTACAGAATCATAGAATTATACTATAAGGTATGCACCTCAGAGATATCATATAGACAGATATCTTGGTTGGTTTATAGCCAACATTTCAATCAATGCACACAAACAACAGATTTATAGTCAAGACGTGAGTGTGTGTACAGTGTTGACAATAGTAATAAATGAGTTCAGTGTGTGTACTTGAGGGTCTTTAGCCTTTTATTTATAAGGGTTATCATTTTGGGCTTGAGCTGTGCAGATCTCTCAGTTGGTGTATGATTCAATCTTTTATTTGTTGGGATAAAAGCTTTGTCTCCTTATCTTTATTATTTCATACTGTTAAGATAATTGTGTTATTATCCATTAAGAGATTCGTGGATAGGTAATTAGGTCTTAGGATATGAATATATTCCATAACACTTTTCATTTGTCCGCTTGCTAAAAGAGAAGAATAAGCAAGTAATCAACACTAAGCTAGCTTTGAATCTTCAATGATGTAACAAAGCATATATATTGTTCTATGGAGGAGTTCCTTTCTTTCTTTTTTTCTTTTATTTATTCATTGATAATTATGGTTCTATTTACTTGCAACAAAAGCTTAATTAAATTGGAATTTATTCAATCCAATTGCAAACTAGATTATGGTTTGCAGCGACTGAAACACCGACACATCATCTTGTGTTCGTCATTTGTTGAATAAGCATAATCCTTGGTTGTACCATGTCAGTACGTAGTGGGTTTTCACACAATCCCTAAACAAGGGATTTTTTTATAGTCACCCAGTTCCATATCACTATTTTGTGTTCCTTTGTTTTTTTGGATAAAATTTTATTTCATTTATACCCTTCTTTTTTTGCCATATTTCTCCTCCATTCTTTTTTCATTCTATATTTAGAAAAGAAGTTGTATGCCGGGCCCATAGCAAACAAGCTCTTAAACAAGGCCATGATCCATATATGAGCAGATCAAATGGGATAAATTATTAGGGGCAGGTTATATTTACAAAATTTTTATTTATAAATTCTTACAAATTATACTAAATACTACCGGTCATACTTTAATCATGCAGTGTACGACTGGTTGTACTTAATGTAATTTGCAAAAAAAAAATTGTAAACAAATCCTATCCCAAATTATTAATACCCATCATTTAAGATGGGTATCACTATCCACCCTCAGTTTAGCCAAAGCTTGGGCTGAAACGTCTCCATTTTTAGGAGAAATGACTTGAAGTTTCACCGTTCTATGTCATGGAGGAGATTAATCTCTTTATATGAGTGGGACATTCCTAAAAATAAAAAAAAAGTGATGTTGCTTACTAGAAAAATTCAATAAAGTGATGCCACCAATAATGGCATATAGTACTGCATCGGTGATTTATTAGTTTGGTTTCTTTTTAATTTTTTACTCATCCAAAAATAGTTTTTTGAGTCAAATAAATGTTCAATGTTGTTATAAAATTTCACAAATGAGTCTTACATATAAGCAAGGCATAATAAAGCTTACATCCCCTTAACAACAAGTAATGTTCATGATTATTGTGCAAATAATATCTTTTGTATATATTGACTTTGTAATTTTTTTTTTAAATACAAAAGCATCAATAACGATAATATAGTTTTTTTTGGGAGGCAATGAGACGATAATATAGTTTTTTTTTTTGGGCAACGAGATATGAAGCTCTACACAAATGAAATTTCGTTGATGAGATGTGACTAGATTTTTTTTTGAATTTAGTCGATGCATTAATAAGTCTTGGGTTTATAAACTTTTGGGTAATGATTGGGGAAAAACCCAAATAAGTAGTAAGAAATTAATATATTGGATCGATTTCGATTAGATTGGTTTTCATCAACCCATCCGAAAGCCGATCTAATCCAATTAAAATTTACGATTTTTTTTTGGTTTTTGATTTTTGATTTATTCGGTTATCAATTTTTCAGTTCGATTACCGCAATTTAAATCGATTTGGATTGATTGATCAACTGCAAAAAATGAAGAATTTAGGATCGGAGGGCTGTAATCCATACTGTTTCCCTCAAAACAAAAAGGAAGACAATGTGGGGCTCCGAAGCATCTCGAAAATAGTGATCAGGCTGCGTCATGTTTCGTCAACATTATTTATTTATGTGGACCCTTCATCATAGCAACGCAACGCAACAACAGCCCAGCGCCATAAGTAAACTATCTTGTTTCCGGAGTGCGCATCGTAACTCATCATAAATTATAAATAATTAAGGGTTTTATAATTCTAAAATTATATAAGAGTTGAAATCTTATGTTATAAAGATAAAATGTATGTGGATCTATGTATTAGAAAAAATTATGTACGGAATTTATGTCAGCTCAGAAATCGAAAGATGTATAGAAAGATTTCAATTCTCAATACAATCAAATAGAAAGAACCCCAAGGGCGCCATATTCTAGGAGATCAAATTATGTGATTGAATAAATTCTCCTCTATCTGTTCATATAGCCAAGAGAAATCATGAATCATAATAGAAGAGTTTGCCTCACCTATAAGTAAATATTTCATAGTAATCTTATTAGACCGTATATTTTTCTTGAAATATCGAGATAGTAAAATGAGAATTATAAAATTCAATAATTAAACCTACCATAAGCATTTTGCTCTAATAGCATGTAATTAGCATGGTAAGATAATCCCAGTCATGAATAATGAACAAGTCAAGTATGCATCAGGAAAGTTTTATTACCATATAAAGCATAGGTTCAAAAATTGTTTATCAGAAAGTATTAATTATAATAGCGAGAGAAGTAAATAATTCTTATATTCATAAATATTTAGAATATAATATTATATTTTGTCTTTCTTAAATTTTATGTTGGATTGAGTGCTTAACTGCTTACCATTTACTTAAAAGAATGTATATCACACTTTCTAGTTATCCTTATCTGTCCAAGTGTTATGATTTAATTTAACTTTGATTCACATCAATCACGTCTTGTCAAAACAGGATATATAATGTTGGATCAAATTAATTAATATACCAAAAATTATAATTATTAATCAGAATGCAATTCTGTCTATTTATCGTTCAAACATAAAAATTCGATCTAATTTTTATCCACATCGGGTCTTGCAATTTTGACGTTACCAACACTATGAAGGTAGTTTGATTAGGAGTGTTAACGCGGAGCCAAATTCACTTCTGATGGTAGAAGGTTAAATTTGTGTTTAAATATATCAACATGACTTAATTTGTTATCTGTTATGAATATAATTATTTGTACGTGATCTGACTTATTTACAAAAAATAAAAAATTGATTTAGTCTGTTTAAAAAAAAAGACAATAAAAATTTATTCAAACAAAATATATTATTCACAACACTAATAACTTTACAAAGATTCATAAATTCAATATATATTCAAAAAGTATAATATAAAACAAAATCATTCAAAGAGTTTGCTTAACCAATAAAATGTGATAAAAGGGGTTGAGGAGAGAGAGAGGACTATTAAAAATAGTATAAAAAATGTTTACCAAAAAAAAAAAATAGTATAAAAATATAAAATAAAAATTAATATACTAAGTCAGCCAGAGATTCTAAGGCTGAACTTTTGAATTAGAACGTGGGATCTTTTTATTAAATGAATTTTTATACCTGATTCATTTAACACCCCTAATTTTGATTACCTTATTTTGACGTTAAAAGAATTATTTTATTTTTAAAAAAATAATCATATCTTTAAACTAATTACTTACAAATCATGCTGTTAATTTGTGATAAAAGTAGATTGAAGATTCAATTATTTCTAACCAAAATTGAGTCAATACAGTTACTTGTCTTACATAACGGATGTATTGTTCAAGTTTCAATTACAAAAAATTCTTACGAGAAATAATTGAGTTTTAAAACTTGAGTTTTAAAATTATTAAAAAAAATTTTTACTTTAAAACGAGTTTTAAAGTGAAATAATTGTTTATCAATTTTTCTTTTTTAACTAATCAGTGTCTTCGCAACCCACCTTGAAAGAAAACAAAGTGACTGGATACTATGTTCAATGCTAACATATAGCGTTTATTTGGTTAACGAAAAATAAATAAATTGGATCCTGTAAGTGCATAATACGTTTGTAGCAGTTCTAAACAAATTACAAAAAGAACAAAAGAGAAGAAAGAAAAGCAACAAAGGAAAAGTAATATCCGTGCAGAATTACTAGAAGAAGAGACAACATAGATAAAAACAAATTGTAATGAAGGATAAAGCTTTAAATGTGCTGTAGAGACTGGAATAAAGGTAAGGATAATAAAAGAATAAAGTGATTTGGACGAATTATGAACAAATATACAATGAAAAGGGAAATCCTTTTCCTACTTCCCAGTAGAATATGTAAAGAAGTAAAGAACAGCTTTACAGAGCAACTGTGACGTACTGGTAACTTTTTCATGACAATTTTAAAAATGTTTTCTATATATATCCGTGTTTATTAGCATATTTTTCCTTTTGTTTAGTACATTAATTACATTTTTTTTTCCTTTATATTACGAGATATTTTTATTTTTTTAAAGTTTAAAAATAATTCTCATTCAAAATATCAAATTTGTCTTCAATAAAAATATGTTTTTATTGATTTGAATTCATGATATTATGAAGGTTCTTATAATATATAATTATTAAATTTAAACTTACTTTATCATTTAAACTACTAATTAAGAGTTACTAGTAGATTTTACTTACTCAAGGTTAATATTGACAAGATGAAACATCCTTCTTTCGGAGTCTGCTTCTATTAGTTTCTCTCTCACATGTGATAAATCTGAATGGAATTCAATTGCCGTTTGTATTCCAAAGGAACATCATTGACATGTTGAGTGAACTATTTATTGACAGAACATCACAAGCAACTGTGTCTGTATGCAGAAGAAAAACAACAGTTTGTTATATTACAAAGATTGAAGGGCCTCCGTATAAAAACATAAAAAAGACTCGATAATTAATTTCCGTCAACGGGAATGCTGGCGCGTGAAGGAAGAATACCACTAACGAGCTTTCTAAGTTCAGCCAAAGACCTAATTATCACCTCTGCTCGGCGTACTACGTTTAACTTAGCATCATATCATCACCAACTTTAATTATATCGCAAACTTTCCCGTTTCTCCTTCTCTTTTGTAAAAGACCCTTTGATTTTGGATTTTTAAGCTATTTATTAATTCGAAACATACATAAGTGATAATTTAATGACGAACCGAAGAACACAACTTAAAGTTAGGTCTTGAGAAGGCTTACAAACAATTAGAGAAAGCTATTAGAATTGTTATAGTGATGAGGGGTTTCAATAATCGCACGAGGTCACTATTATCATCAATATTTTACATTCAGTAACAAAGACGAGAGTACACATAGAATTATATATAAGCTAGGAAAAATACAGTTGCAAGGATAAAATGAATATAGAAATTGCACAAATCATGTTTTTTCACTTTATTTTTACGTAATATATTAAAAAAAGAGATATACTACAAAAAAATATATTCAATTGAACAAACAAAGTTTGTGAAATTTTTATGTGAGTATTGTCCGTATATCTAACAACATTCTATAGGATAGATGTAATAGCATATTCAAGAACATCCGATTGTAATTAAAACACAGTTATTAAAAGGGAAAATACTTGTTAAATTAAATTTTGAAGACAATTAGTTCATCAGTCTTCCATTTTATAATCAATAGAAAATTATATTTAGTGCGCCATAATGGATTTTGTAGTTTTTTTCTTACATATATACTCGTCTAACTTATTATAGTTTTTTTTTTTAAATTAGAAAATTCTAGTACGTAATGTGATAAGAGAGACTATAGGTTTACGTGGGGTATTGAAGATCGAACTTGTGTCTCCGTGGTCATGTTGTCTATGATACATACCATGATAAAAAATCATTATATATATAATCCAAAATTTTAAATTTATAAGTAACGAACTTTTAATAATTTTTTATTATATTTTCTTAACACTTGTTCACTCCGAGTATAGTTTCTAGACTAAATTAATTTTTTTTTTAAGTTGAATAGTTCTCTAACAAAATTGATTTCAATATCTATTATCACGTCTTGCTTTCGCCCCATTTTGTCTTTTTTTTTTTTGAAGGGTGGGGTTTTACATTGTCATCTTATTTAACTTAATTAGTCTAGTGGGTTTGCTCAATGAATGCAAATTCAGCTCAGAGCTATCGTAGGAAGGTGTGATAATTAATGAATGTAATTTTTTTGAAATGCTAGCTCCAATATTTCACATGCAAAAGAAGAAAAATTTAACTAATTAATGCCAATTCGTCCGATAGGAACTTCATTTCAGTTAAGTAAAGTGTTAAGTTTGAGATTTGTGAATAAAAAAAAATTAAATATTGCCAATATTAGCTTATTTAATTCCGAAAGAAGGAGTTTAGGTTAATTATTTTGATGGTTTGTATCTGTGAAATGTGAATTCCATTTGAGAAAGGTGTTGTCTCTCTCTCTCTCTCTCTCACACACACACACACATAAACACACAATATAATATATGGTTTGTTTTGTCCTGACCACTATCTGACACACTGCTGCCATCTACATGGCGTAAACTCGATGGCTGATAGTGCAAGCAAAGCAAGCACCCTACCTTTTCTTTTTGGTCTCTCATCTGAACCTCCCTCCTCTCCCAAAACGCCACTGTACATTCCTCTTTGTCTGTAAAAATCTGCTTTTTTTTTTTTTTTTTCCCTCGTCCTTTTTTTTTTGTCCCATACAGACCACCTCTATAAGCTCCTGTTTAGTGCTTCACTACCAAAACCCACCTCCTAACCTCTCTTCTCTTCTCTTCTCTTTCTTTCTCCCCTTCTATTCCTGCTCTCTCTTAGTGTTATTCCCTTCTAAGCCAAATCATCTTTTCCTTTCTTATAACAATCAAAGGTGTTTTGATGGTTGTATGGTGTTTTGAAATCCTCTTCATGTCAGTTTGATCATTTCCTCCTTCCTTTCTTTATACCTGTTTTCATTCATTATCTTCTCCCTTAAGAGAGAGCTACACACTGTTTCTCTCTCTCTCTCTCTCACACACACACTTTCTCTCTCGTTTTCAAGAGATAGAAAATGCCCAGAGTGGGAAAGCGTCTTGTTTGCTGAAAAAGTTGTCTTCTTGTTACCATATCCTCTATGCCCTATCAATATTTCTGAGTTTGTGCTTATTAGTACTGTCTCTTCTTAATTCACCTCAGGTCGGTTCTCTAAGCTGAAATGGTTCAAAACCATTTTCCCCTTCTTCCTTTTGATGGAAAGATACTATTAACCACCCAATAAATCTCCGGGCTAGCTACTTTGTCAAGATAACTCCTTTCAAAGTTAGATTTGGGCCGGGTATTCATCATCTATAACAAGTCTCTTTTGCTTCTTTTTCTTTTTCCTAAGTGAGGACTGTTAAGGGTTCAGAGTAAAATGATGTGAAGTTAATCAAAACGTTTTCATCGTCTTCAGATATTGAAAGACGGAGTTGATAAGGGTGAGTGGTAGCCTGGTAGGATATCGAGGAGTTTGACAGTTGGTGTTACAATCATTTTGGCAGTTGCGTGTATTTCTCGGTCTCTCGTGTCTTGTTGTTTCTCTTTTGGTCTCCAAAGAAGCATATAGAAATAGAATAATAACCCCTCCTCCTTAAGGGAGAAGAGAAGAAAGAGAAGGAAATGGAACTGTCGAGTCAAGAAGTAGAAATCCCAATCCCAATCCCAATAAACAGTAGCAGTACTAATTATGGTGGGGGACATGGTAATGGGCATGGAGAGGGACATGGGCACATGATTCATCATGACCTTCCTCCACACCAAAACCCTTCAAATGGCTCAGATCATGGACATGGACATGGACATGGACCCGGACCCTACAAGAAAGTGGTGAGATATAGAGAATGCCTAAAGAATCATGCAGCAGCCATGGGAGGGAATGCCACGGATGGTTGTGGTGAGTTCATGCCAAATGGAGAAGAAGGGACCATAGAAGCACTCAACTGCTCTGCCTGCCATTGTCACAGAAACTTCCACAGAAAAGAAGTAGAAGGTGAGCCATCTTCATATACCTCACAGTCACATTTCAGCAGGAAATTCATTTTAGGACATCATCATCACAAGAACATCCTCCCTCCTGAGGCACTCGTTGGCTACCCTACACCTAACATTCTACCATCAAGAAGTGTCCCACCCCACCAGATGATATTTCCCTACAACATTGGATCCCTTCCTTCTGAATCTGATGAATTACAAGAAGAGCATGGTGGTGGAACTGGAACTGGAACTGGAATAGTGGCTAGACCTACACAGCTAGTGAAGAAAAGGTTCAGGACAAAGTTCACACAGGAGCAGAAGGAGAAAATGCTCAACTTTGCTGACAAGGTCGGGTGGAAAATTCAGAAGCAAGAGGAATCCGTTGTGCAACAGTTCTGCCAAGAGATTGGGGTCAAACGAAGAGTGCTCAAGGTTTGGATGCATAACAATAAGCACAATCTGGCCAAAAAGAATCATCCCTCACCTATCTAATTAATTATAATTATTATAATTATAATTATTAACTCTCCTCTTTCTCTCTCTCTCTCTCCGTTTAATTATTAGGCGTCAGTGTTGACTTTCTTCCTCCTTATAGTATAGTATCTCTCTAATCATTTCCTGCTTTCTGAGTCTGTTTTGAGTCTTCTCTTTCTCTTTACATAAAAATAATATTCATCTAGTTACCCACAAATATATATATTATATATCGGTCTTTCTTGTGGTACGTAGCTTAGGAATTTGCATTTTTTATTTGCATTTGCATTGCGTGAAGTTTTAGTTTTTGAGTGATGTTTCTCTCCTCTAGCCATTAAGTGAGGACATGTGATGTGAGTCTCAAGTACAATATGTATTCACAGAATTGCATAGGGCTTTGTATGTTACTTTTCTCTTTCACCTTACAGAATCTTCTTCTGTTGTTCTTGCATCATCGGAGCTTCTGCCATCATTTTTTCCAACAGCAGATAAACTGTTTCCCATTAATTTCAAAACATTTTTCCTGCTTGAAAATTAAAATTAAAGAGTCGATTTTGAGCATTAATTATAGTCAATAAATTCAAAGAAAGAAAACGATCAAATATTCAGATAAAATATGAAACAAGTTTTGTGTTGGGATCGAACAAGTTAATAATCATTTAAAATTTTAAACATTTCCACCCTGACCAGTGTACATTTATTTATATATCAATCTTCTTCTTTTTTGGTACAATATATCAATGTTTTTAATTAACTTATACGTATGATAAACATATTGTTTGACCTTGTATGTAACAAACAAGCTTTTAACTAACCACGAGCTTTGTTTTAAATAGTAACAGAACTGAATTCTATGTGGATAGTCATAGTCTTCACCTGGTACTTACCAAAATTTCTTTACGATTAAGCTGAATCTATTATCTAAATAGAATTACATAGCGGAAATCTCATGATCTTTATCAAAAAAAAAAATTATTTAAAAAATACATTTTAAATCAAACAGTTTCCAACAATGATTCATTAAGCATGTTAAATGTCTCAAAAGACACATGAAATCTAATTATAATAAAAATGGCCACTTCAAAATATATAAAAAAAGGTACTTATTGACAGATACAAATATAACATCACTCATAAGGAAATTTTCATTGAATTGGAATAACTTATAAGACCACTTAATATTAATTAAAAAATTTCAAAAAAAAATTTAGGCATATATACGACTTTGGTAAAACTATAGCCAAGCAAGAAAGGAGCCACTATATTGAGGTACAGAAGACGAAGCAAGATTGCAAGAAATAACGTTCTCATAGTTAAGTTAGATCACAGGTAAGCCGGTCTTACTTCTAAAAAGAACACCGAATTTTAAACTTATATAATTGTGAGGAGAGTTTTCTTATTGTGACAGTGCTTGAAATATTCTCATAATATCATCCAAAAAAACATTTAATAAAAAAAGAAAAAGAAAATCAGAGAGAAAGTAGTTGTATAACTTGAAAACCTCGTGAAAATGAGTGTTTTAGTTAACACTGTCTTTCAATGATATGGTGTTACATCTCATTTGATTAATAGCTGAACGTGTATTATACCAAGATGCTAGTTACTTTTTTTATTTTATTTTTTATATGTAAATTTTTTTGATACAATATATTTATAATTTTATAAAAAAATTATGTTTATCTATTATTTGGATATGTTAAGTTTTATGAAATAACTTTTTAATAAAAAACTTTTAAATGTATATTAAGAGAATTTTAAAAGCTTAGTTTGAGTTTTGTTATACACTAAGCTTATTATTATACCAGTTCAGGGAATTGAAATCTTCGTGAGAAAAATTTATTTACTTATATTATTATGTGAATGATTTATATCCTTCTACATAACTCTAAATTCAAAAACATCATTGAGTCAATCAACAAGTGAATTAAAAAGGTTTTGTCCAAGAGTTTTTAAACAAATCTTTGTTGATTACATTACATGCGAATATAGTTTGGTGTGTTGAATATCAAGACCAAAGAGATTTATAAATAATCCGTGTGTTTCAACTACACAGCGGAGAGTCTATTATATGACTCAAAAGAAAGAAAATATAAAGAGATATACATGATGTGGAACTTCTATACTACTAATCTAAACTATCATTTACAACATGTGTCTTTGTCGTCTTGCGCACACTTAGGCCACAATATAAACAACAATAACATTTGTAAACTAATTTTCTTACATTATTTCTACAATAATTTTTAATGGTAAAATAAAAAAACATGTTTCTTTAAAATGAAAAAAATTTCATTATAAAAGAAATATATTTTTTGAGTGAGTAAATATTATTGTCACAAAATTCATTTATTTATGTATGAGTTGTAATGATTGTGAAGTGATATATCACCGTAAAATTCCTCGGCCAAGTATAAGACTCTAGTCATGAATAACGATACAAATGATGCAAGCATGCCTCGCATTGAAAAAGAAAAAAGAGATAAAACAATAAAAATTAATCCAAAATAAAGAGAGAAAAAAACAAAAGCTGCACTCTTTAATTTGTATCGGGATGCACATTCTTCCATGCAGAATGTTCTTTGGTTTAAGGGAAAGGAGGATTGTTACAGAAACGATGGAAAAGTAACTTAAAGGTTAAAGCAGCCTCAAAAATTTCATCTGCTACAACCACAAAGGCAAAAGAGCACACCACTGAGTACTGTATACTGTATAGTGCACTCAAATATGGCGTATGATTCTAGCTAAAAAATGCACTTGAGATTTAAATTGATTCATTGAGTCGTTGTAAAACTTGCATTAAAAATTTATCCTACGTTTGAATTGAGAAAAATAAAATAAGAAAATAAACTTAAGAGCTTGACATATTTTCTTATTTTAGTAAAATAAATAAATAAAAGATATATGAAAGGATGAAAACTGCAAAAATACTTTTTAAAGGTTCAGCGGGACTAGAGTGCCAATCCAATATTCCCGCTGCGGGTGGGTAGCTAGACTAGTTTTGTTCTTTGATTCAAATTTTATTTCTTCGTGTTTATTCTTTTAAATTACATAACTTATTTTATTTCACTCTCACAAAAAAAATGAGACTCGCACTTTTATATATTTTTGTCCAATCTCTCATCCTTTATCTATCTATTTCTCTCAATTAAGATAACACAATTTTACATCCTTTAAAATAATACACATTTTTTCTCACCAATTTATTCCATATAAATATTAATTCAAAATTGCAATTAATTATTAATATCATAAATAGTTTTTATTTTAAAAATTAATATCAAATTTCTTGAATTAAATAATATTAATACGATAAATAATTTTCAAATGTCTAGCATGATCTTGTAAATTTAAAAATAATAATTTAATTATTGATTTTTCTTTATATTTCTTTATTCGCCCTAAATAATTCAAATATGTAATAAATTTTGAGTATTTCACACCAGCAAAATTTTTTGTTTCTTATCCACTCCAGCTGGATTACATGCTGTCACATGGCAAAATTTTGATCCTCGGTTCTAATTTTTTATTTTCTTTTTCACTCTTATCCAATCATTATGTACAAATATTAATTAGCATCGTAAATAATTTTTTAAAAGTTCATACAAATTTAAAAATTCTAATGACGATTTTATGATTCCCCCCCCCTTTTTTGGTTAATATTTTTAAATATTTAATATGATTTAAGTTGCGTGAATGACATGCATAGTATAGGATGGCTTAAAGCTAAAGTTAATCCTGAAATATTAGTGTCTATTTGATTATGTTCTGTTTTATTTTTTTTCTTAAAAGTATCTTGTAAAATAATCAACGAAATAAGTGTTTCTTATGTGTTTTATTTATTTATTTTGAAACAACTGAAATATATTTTCTAAATTTGATTCTAATATATCAATATAACTTTTGGAATTATTTTAACAAAATAAACATTATCAAAAGGATTTTTATAATTTTTTTATTCTAAAAATTAAAAAACTGATTTTGGAAACACATTCAAATAGACCATGGTCTCTTGCTGTTTTTCGACCCGTTAGTTTGGTTCGCACCGTCGTTGAGGTACTAGTATTTTATGTAGCACCGATATCGATACGGGACACGAGATATTACACGACACACACGACACTTCGACACGTTAATTCTTAAAAAATATTAGATTTCGATACGTTAGGACACATTTTGATATTAAATAATGTTTTTAATTTATGTTACGTACATTATATTTAATATTTAATAATTTAACAAAAAATAAAACTAATTTATAATAATCATTAATTTTGAAAAGAAACATAAGATATCACAAATATTTAAATTAAATTTAATAAAATGGTAATAATAATTCAACGAATCTAATAGTTAGCATAAAAAATGCAACATTTGAACTTTTTTTTTGAGTCTTTACAATGCGCATGAGAGTGTCAGAAAATATCAGAGTATCGAATACGACACGTCAGAATTTTTGAAGTGTCCATATTTAGTAACTGTATTTATTGAAGATGTTTGCTTTATGTAAGATGTTTGCTGTTTTCTGATTTGATCATATGAAGAAAAAGTTACATTTTATCTCCAAAAAAAAAAAGTTAAATTAATTTATGAGAGTGACATCAAAGTTGTCTGTGTACTTTTTTTTATTAACTGTTTAAAAAAATTAAAATGAGTATTTACTTCTTTTTTTTCTTTCTTTTTTCAATGGATGCTTCCTGAGAGCGTAAACTAACCAGCGCATTGCTCGCAGCTATGTCTTAAGCATCAATGAAATTGTTCTCTTAATTATTTGATCTACAATTCATCAAACTATTCTAATTCTATTGTTACTAAATTTATATTGAAAAAGGTTATGTAGAGTGAGTTTTTCTCTAAAATTAAAAATTTTAAAGATATATATTTTCATTTTAATGTATGTGATGGATTAAACGATTCAAAAGTAGAAGTAGCTCTATTTATTTATTTAAAAATAGACATTCCTTTTAAAAGAACTTTTTCAGTGGGATCATAATTGTTTTGCAATTTGAGATTTTATTTATCCTATGATTTACAATAGAATAATTGTGAGACGAGTTTATTCTAAAATGAATTAGATATGATATTTTGATTTTTTTTTAACTTAGACTAGATTTGATTACAGCCAAATTAATAATCATTTTGGGATCGAGTTAATTTAGTATTTAGACAAAATACATAAATTTATTAAAAATCATATATAACTAAATTATAAAATATTAAAATTAAAAATAATAAAATTATATTTTTTTAACAAAATTATTTTAAAATAAATTATTATCACGTTATAAAAAAATAATTTCAGCTTAAACAATGTTTAAAATATTATTCAGCACAAAAAGACTAAACCAACGCATAAATATATCAAGGGGTTTGATTTTCTCATGTTAAATGAGAATTCAATTCTCATGTTGTAGAGATAAAAAGCATGTGGGACCCAGGTATTAGAAAAAATTATATGTAGGATCCATGTCAACACGGAAATCAAAAGATGTGTAGAAAAATTTGAATTCTCATGTTAAATAAGAATTATAAAACCGATATATCAAATACAACTTTTAAGACTTGTCCGTGTTATCTACAACCTAGACGGGTTAGAAGACAGAACAGAACGGGCCTTTTAAAACCCAGTATTTACAATTACAAATTTGTCTTTTAAGATGTCATTTCACTGTCAGCAATTGCACACCATATTAAATATGGTTCAGAAGATCATGTTTCGAAATTTATTAGGTCTCTTAAATGTGTCGGGGTAGGCGAGTGTTTCTTTTAGTCTTCCCTTTTTAAAAACGATTTTACCCTTTTTAGATTGAAAATTGTAATTCAAAAATATGATACGAAATTATAATAATCGGTTAAAATATTAAAGAAATGAATTTTAATTTTTTTATAATTTATTATATATACATTTTAATGTTTAAACTACTCCATCATTGCATAAGATATATATATATATATATATATATATATATATATATATATATATATATATATATATTTTACAAATAATTTTTAACGTTCTGACAATAAAAGTTTGAAGGTCAGAAAGGAATCCCCTCATTTTCCAGGCAAGAGACAGTGGTAGGTCGAACATTATTGAATGCATTTATGGTATTTTAATTAGTGAGACAGTGTAGTCACGAACAACAAATGAAAGAGGTCGCCAGAGTAGTTATTTTAACGTTGGTTTGTTTTGGATGCTTCTTTGGAAGTTCAAGATTAGCTTTCAATACAAATGTATGCATGTTAACAACTTATGTTACACAATTTTTATTTTAATTAGGATGTAGAGTCGTAAAAGGGAACAACGATTAGCATTCCTTTTCGTTGTTTGTGTGAAGTTGTGCAACATGATGCATACTGTGGAGTAAGAGGGTGCAAAATAATGTATATGAAAGTTATTAGCATGATCTTGCATTTAGGGTTGATTGAATTATTATGTGAGTTGTGACGTTGATTAGTTTTTGTGTATTGTGTTTTGTTAATTTATAAAGATAATTTTCAGAGAGTTTGCAATATTTCTCTCACTCTTTTCCCCTTAATCACATAAATGTCAATTAATATTAAAAAAACAATAATCACTATATAATAATTAAAAATATAAACAACTCAAATATTATATTTAAAAAAATAAAATTAATATTTATTTATTTATCTGGTGCAATCTTTTAAAATTTCTATAAATTTAAAATATTAAATGTATTGTTATTGTAATGATAATTTGATAATTAATTTATTTTTCTTTTCATATTTGTCTGGAAAATTAAATATTTGATAAAATCTAAAAAAATTCAAAGTCATCAATACTTTTTGGTCTTTTAGAACAAAATGTTCTTCTAATTTTTCACTCTTTGAATAAAAATGAAACAATAGAGAAGTGTATTGATTAATCACTAAAAACAGAAATTAAGAACAAGAATTATGTTTCCTGATTCTACTTCCTTCAAGAAAATAAAAATTAGAAGAAAAATATTTTGTACCTCAGCTTAATTAAACTTAATGCACAATTAAACCTACAAGAATGCAACATGGAGATTACATTAATCTTTTATTGTTTATACATGTATAACAAGTTTAATGGACTCAACTGAAAAATCGGACATATAACAGAATAATCTCCGCTACAAAAAGAATAAAGAACAAAACCAAGAAGAAAATAAAAAGTACAGTGCAACAACACAAGGGGGCGGGGGAACATATTAAGGAACATTGGTATTTATGTGGTAATACGTGGTGTCATGCTAACAATTCATTCCCATAACTACATAATGTTATAGGTCATCCATGCATAAATCCTATGGAGAGTTCAGTTTGTCTTTTGTAAGGATCAAGGATTGCATGGTTCCTTCCACTTGGGCATTGCGAGTCTCTTTGCACAGGGGTTATTTTAAGGTTTAGTTGTCTTGACTCATTTCACATCCACAGCAGTCCCAAGAACTTTAGCAGTCAAAATCCAACAGCAGCCATATGAGAATATCATCTGTTATCAAGTTGATACAGCCTAGCACGACCAGGATTTAGGAGTGATTCTGACATTTTCCATCCCTGCATGCAAATAGATTACATGTACTCGGCATTTGCAATGATTTAATACATATATACAGTAACTGAATATAAATGCTCATTATTTAATCTCGACACGGAAATGAGCCCTCAGATGTCCATTAATTACAATATGAATTGATAACTGTACATCCCTATATTCCGAATCCAAGTAGCGAGCTCCCTCCACAAAAATGGAAAAAGTGTTTCAAGATGCAATCTCTATCTTCATAACTATCTTCATTACAACTACAGCATTAAACTCCCTGATGAAGAAGGGCAGAAACCAGATTCTATATCCTCTATCTCTCAAAATTAAAAATTAAAAAACTAATCTATCCTGTCTTGGGAATTACCCAAACCAAAGCTCAAGGTATAGTCACCAATAGCTGGGCAGTGGGCATCATGCAACCCGAAGCTCCATTTTCGGGATAGAGACCAAAACAAGAGAATTTGAATTAGTAGTAGTACCTCCTCCAACTCCCTCTCCCCCAATAAAAATATCATTGACCAGGATGAGCAAACAGAAGGCCATCCACATGTCCACAAATTCAGGACCACAATAACAACAATTTCATTTCAAAGATAACATATTCAAAGCCAACCTCCAAAAATACTGCAGTGGTGAACATGATATGATGCAGAACCAACAAATAGATATTCTGGCTGCACTTACCTGTTCATTAGCTTTATTCCTGAAAAGCCCATAAGAATCTGCCACGATCTTGCAAGAATCAGCAATACGAGCCTCCATATCAGCAACTGTGTGCATCACAGTTGAGCTAAGATCCTCCCTTTGCTTCCAAGATGAGTCCTTACTTTCATTTGATGATTTTATGAAACTCAAGAGCACATGAGCCTGCAAAATAAGGTTATTTAAATTCTAATTACTTTTCAAATTAAGAGTTACCCATCTATTTTAACAATTTGTAAGACAGCCATATATCTCACATGGAATGCTGCTTTTAGAATATCGTCTGACTTTGCCTGATCCTTGAGCACAGCATAAACCTTATTTTTTGAGGGGTTATATGTCACAATATACCTCTCCTTCTGTTACCAATTAAGAGAACATAAGAATGTATCATGTAACAATGTCAATCAAGAGATAAATTTAAGAAAGCACAGAAAATTCTTATGCACTCAAAAAAGACCGTACATCAAACAGGGGCTGTATGGCAACATATTCAGTAGGGTCTTGGAATGCTTCCTTGATTCTTGACCCTAAAAAGACAATTGAAAAGAAATGTTCAGTTTTAACTTTTCAGACAAAACGACTGTAGTTGACAAGTCTTATCTTTCAGTCCGTTGATATACCAAGGACAACAGGCCGATCCTTCCACGGAAAACTGAATATGTTCTCATTCATATTGCCCTCCTGTAAAGTGGGAACTCGTCCTGAAATGGATTAGTTTAGTTAAAATATGAATGAAGCATATGGTGGAATAGTACATCTGAGACCATTAATGCTGGTATATATAAAAATGACTACACAAGAGAGAACAGCTTGATCAATAAGGGCAGCATGGATTTACTATTTGATAATGTAAAAAGGATACACATTCACTTCTGGATACACATTCACTTCTCTCTCTCTCTCTCTCTCTCTATTTGTAGGGTTGGGATGTCAGATGCTAGTGCATCTAAAGCAGTGATATAATACCTGTCTTGAGAAAGGACTCCACTGCCACACTGAATCTTGCGCAGTTAAGTGTATGTAAAACCACAGATTTTACCTATTAGTGCAAGAAGTATTAGTGACAACCACCAGATTGTAAGTACATTTACATAAGCATCATCATTTGAAATGCAAAACCAAACCTCTTTATAAGAGCTAAGGATATATCCACATGAAAAGAGGGAAAATGTGGTGACAAGAGATGGATTCTTTTTGGCAATCATTATGCTCAAACCAGTTCCTAACTGCAAATTGGAAAAGAAAGAGACTCAGCATTTGATTCCATCAAAAGATGGGCACAAAAGTCAAAGGTAAAGGTTATTAACATAGATAAGATTCTGAAAGTATAAAGAAAAATAATCTAAACTTCGAGATTATTAGTGACATGATAAGTGCTATCATATAGAAATTATAAACTTAAAAGATCAAATTGTTTCAGTGTCATACTATAATATTGGTTTTGGGAGCTGTTTTCAATGCTTCCTTACGTCATAATTTCTTAACTTTATAGGTTTAGTAGGATACTAGTTTCAGGTATATTTATATTTTCGGACACAGGGCTACTTTAGTAATCATAAGCTACAGTTGGGCTTGAGTTTTCTAATGTCCAACTTTTATTAGCGGATTCAGTAGTACAGTAAAAGTCTCACATCATGCAAGATTAGGACTCTATTCCCAATCATTATAGGATAACTGGAAGTTGCTCTCATGATTGTGTAATGCAATCAAACCACAGGTTTGTATACCCAAGGAAAACCAGGTTTGAAGCTATTCCGAACCAGCCACAAAGGCCAAATCCATTGGGCTAGTCACTAAGGCCCATTATGAGAGCTAAACTCCTGCACCTCTAAAGTGAGACAAATACACCCTCACTGCACAAGATCCCCATCACCTGAGCACACGTGCCTCACATGTAGGTGAGGGTGCACTGCCTCACCCCTAGTGGGGCTCACAAGGGCAAAACGGTTACGGCCCACTCTCTTGCACCTTAGAATCTTCTTCCCTTATAAAAACCCATTTTCTTCATTGAAGAGGCACCTTTTGCATACTCATTCACTAACCCGTTACTCTATCAGAATAAAACCACTTTTTGAGTCACCATGCCTTCATACTTCCCCTTGATTCTCAGTGTTTTCCTGCAACCCATACACCGTGACTCCATCACATAGCTTTGGTTCATACTACTGCCCCTCTATATCACTATATATTGACATACTCTACCCCAGGTGGGAAACAAATCTAATCTTAACACCTAGACAGTTCAGAAGCTTAGGCTAATTTTCTTCCTTCTGTTGTTTCTTTCGGCAGACTACATAGGAAACTATTTCTTCGAAAACCATCGCCATTCCTTGTTTGAATTTTCCCTAGCACTCATCAATCCTGAATTTTTCAATTTCATGTGCGCTGATCAAATAGGCAAACAATCACCAACTTGACTCCTAATAGCCCCTCCTTTTACCCACAAATTGTTCTTGTCTTAAGATAAATACCAGAGACCTGACATCCATCACTCCTCTACCCTTAATCCATGGTTCCCCTGTCATTATACATCAATTAGGAAAAATCAATCAGCTAGGCTTTGGACCAATATTTTTGTATATTTTTCTTTTATGCCATCAAATATTCAAATTAAAGTAATTACTTCAAGTCTTTGCGTTCAAAGCATATAATGGTACATACACACAAGAGCAGGCACAGATGCAAGCATATAGCGGATTAACCAGGTTTGCAAGTTAGTCTTTAGCCTGAACGAATCTTAGATGTGCAAAGAAGTTCAAAATGGTTGCAAACAATAGGCCACTAAATTATGCCAACATTTCATTTAGTAGCAATTGTTGAAATTCATAAACATACCAGGTCCGCAATATTGCCAACACATTCTCCTTTAGCAGTGACATCCCCTATGTTTTCTCCTTGAGCAAAGGCTTTGTAAATTGGTGTACGAGTTGATGTTGATGTCACAGCAGCAACATTCTAAGAGCAGAAATTAACAATTAAGCGTGCAGAACTGACATGAAACTGAATCACTCACCACAAAATAGTCATCGAACCTTTACTACATTAGCAGCACAAGCCAAAGGAAGAAAAAGATGTGGCACTGCAGCAGTTGCAAGTTCAACTCCGGCACCCAACTCCATGAGAAGATCACCTGCAAACCGCAGCTGTAACACAATAACTTTCAGACAGCAGATTGTGGGATAGCTCAAATTTGTATTATCAAATTGACCAGAACAAGTAGAAGCAGCAAGTAATTTACTACCTGTTTTAGATCATAATCAAATTTCTTTCCTTGCCGAGCATAAAGCATCTTCCCAACACGACCAGCTCCATCCTACATTTATTTTTCATGCTCATATTCATTTGAAATTTTGAATAGTACAGACCAACAGTATTATGACGATAGAGTCAACCTCAGGTATTAAGGATGCAAAAAGACAATAACACATTCATATGAAATCAGTTTCAAGCCCGGATGAGCAAACGTACAGATGGTGTTGCTTTCTAGAAGAAGAATATTAAGGGGTTTTCATTGTGATCTAAGAGCAAAAAGAAGAACCAAAATTTCATTTATTTTACTCGGCTTCATAACAAAAATAATATTATGAGATCTTTCATTGGTTCAAATTGTATGACAAAATTCAAATGATGTTTAAACTCTGAACAATAACAAATTTCAACAATTCAAATAAACACACCAGAGGAAATTAAGCAGTGCAGCTTCAGCGAGTAACTATTCTATAAAAGAGAAAAAAAACAGCTCATCCATATTTTTCTCAATAACTCCAAATAGATAATATTCATCGTTTGTCCTCTCAAGACGTGAAGGTTGACAAAGTCCAAAAACAATAAATCCAAGGGATGAACTGATCAGTTTGCCAAAACGTGATGTTACAAGAGAGCAACACCCTCGCACCCCATACTTGGATCATAAGAGTTAATTATGAACAAAGCTTATAATTTTGAGGTCAGGGTTATTTTGTCACAGGGTATGGACTTACCTTGAGAATCCAGTTAATAGCCACGGCCCCAGGAGCAGATCTGTTTCTAGAGACACCAACAGAATTCAAAAGGGTTTGAGTTGTGAAAACGCCCATTGCTCCACCAAAAAAGTGCTATGAGGAAAACAATTAATTATAAATCATAAAGCATTCAATGTATCTATCAGTCAATACAGCGCACTCTGTAATGCTTCAAATATGACTCCGGACTCTTTTAAAGTGTTACAAAGCCAAGCGTATAATTTGAAATTGGGAGATGGGGATACCTTCAGAGCCCTCCATGTCATGTATGGGACATATGAAGGGGTGACACTATCAGGGAAACCTTCGGGAACAACATAGGATCTAACGAATGACATCAGTTCCTGCATTGAGAAACATTGATAATGAAGTAAGTAAAGGTTTTCTAGTTTGCATGCGAAGTCAATCAATATATGAAAATTAATTTGAATTGAGTGAGAAGAAGAAGAAGAAGAAGAAGAAGAAGAAGAGGGGTTAACATCAAGAGGAGCTTGAGGGGTGTGCAAGCAGAGAGGACGAAAGGAATTCTTCATGAATCGGCCAGAGGCATCAGTCTCGGCGACATACTTCCATCGACGGCCATCGATTTCCTCGCAGCAAATGAATGTCAAGGTAGAAGTGGAAATTGATTCAGCAACGGAAGGCGGCGTTGGCGTTTCGAGGAGAGGGGATGAGGCCAAATTGGCACTGATACGGAGGGTTTCGCGGACGAGAATATCTTGAGAAGAAGATGCTATCGTATTAGCCGAGTTGGAAGATTGCTTCATATTCAGATTCAGATTCATGGGGTTGGGAGCCATTTCATGAGAACATCAAGGGGGGTCTGGTCTGTTCTGTTCTGTTCTTGCTTCTATTCCCTTCCCTTATTTATTTATTTATTTATTTATAGAGAATACTAATAAATGGGGTTGGGGTTGGGATGCGCATAGTTTTCATCGAAAGAAAGAAACATGGAAAGAAAGAAACAAAGAAAGAGTGAAAAACATAAGAACAAGGCAGCTGCACTGCACTGCACAGCACAGGTGGCTTTCATTTCATCTATCAACGGAGCTACTGAGGCTGCCCCCTGTCCCTCCCCTCTTCTCTCACATGCTCCACACGACGTCGCTCTGCTGTCCTCAACTACCTTTTTTTGGTAAACTACTTCTTTTACTTCTACTCTCCCATCATCAAGTATTATTCAAGTTTGATCTAAATAAATAGATTATGTTTATATTAAATATCTTTAAAATCAATCAAGACTTTAAAATAAATAAATAAATAAATAAATAAATATTATTATTTTATTAATTAAAATAATTAAAATAATTATTTTCTTTTATTTTAATTAAAACAAATGTATGATTTATACATTTGTATATAAAATTTTATAAAAATATATCTATTGCCTAAAAATATATCTATTGCCTATTTTTTAAATTAAATTTCATAAAGACTGAACCTAATTTATTTTATTAAATATACTAGATTAAATTTAGACGAATATAAATTGGGCCATAAATTCCTGATAATTACCTGACCTATTCACATCACTACAGTTACAATCACATGGATCATCACCATTTTTTATTTATTTTTACGTTACCTTCTCATATCCAATCCACTCTCTTTTATATGTATCACTTTTTATTAATATAATATTTTGGTTTAGAAAGTTGTCTTACGATAACGAGTGATTTTATTTTTTTTTGAGAAAAATTTATATTCTAAAGAGAAATACAATTCCCAAATTATTTATATATTTTTTCCTCAAATTTTAAAATGATGTCATTTGGATTGTTTGGGATAATTTTCTCTCTAATAACACGGGAAATTGTCACTTATTTTCAATATAGATTTGGTTTAAAATATATAAATATTATATGAATCATTGATTTTATTTTAATTTTTCTTAAAAAAACCTAAAGAAGAAGAAAACAATATTGTAATCATGCATAGAAGATGGGAATGGTACAAGTTGAGAAATGAGAACCACATATCATCCACGCCCTTCTGTCCTGTCTACCAACAATTAACAATTAAAGGCCGCATTTTCCTTTTGGGCGGGTCACCAATAAACCGTCCACCTCAATTGCAATATGTAACTGTTTTCTCCGGCCAAACGTTAATACATGTCACGTGCTCTTTCATTCTCACAAACTAAATCATTACTTATTTATTTATTTATTCATTTTTATTTTAGTTTGCTACTGTATAGATGAATTATATGATGTGTAGCACCAATACCAATTTAATGAAGAGAAAGAGAAGGGGATTTGGAATTTTTTTTGTCCTTTATTTTCCCATGCTTTTGACATATATAAACCCTTAAAACAGAAATTGTAAAAAGCAAAATTAAAATGGAAGTGCAGAGTTTCGTAAAATGTGATGATGGTTTCGAGTTGGGTGGTTACAATCCATTCCTGATTAGAGCTTCAAGCTAAGATCAATGCAGCCTCCTCCTGCTTCACGCCCTCCATGATCTGGGCTCATCCACTCTGACTCCTCCACTTCTAAGAAGTTATAGAAAGGCCTACTCTTACTCTCTCCTCCACTTGATTCTGAACGTTGGTATGCCTCCTCCATTCTATCCTATCAAATTTTTAAGCCAATAAAAAACAAATATACTTAGCTACAATTGAAAAATTTGTCGCAAACATAGAGAAACTTTGTACTTTGCACCCTTCTTAATAGAAAACTGAGTTTCATTTTTCATGTGGTCAAATATATTTAATCAATGTCAAGAGTATTATGCTTTCTAGAGGCTGTTAAAATTCAAGTACTCCATTTGAATGGCCATGTAATTAAATTGTATAACTAAACTATTCAAGGTAAGAAATATTCAATCAATTACAGGCCAAGTACCGTCAATTCCCAAACACAAATTTGTATGGCATTGTACATCGAATTGCTGTTTTTGAGACCCCCGGAAGTACAACTTAACCAAAGACAAAAGCTAAAGCAAAGGAATACTATTATATTAATATAATTTATAATAAACGTTGCTGATTCCTATAGGAGGGAATAAGAATGGTTACCTTATGTTCCTCTCGGGCCCTAGATGTGTAGCTGTAATATGAATTTTGGTTTGAAGGGGGCTCTAGATGATTGTGCACTCCAATGGGCAATGATCCTGAAGAAGTCAGGGCACAGGTACCAGCCCCTGTAAATTGATTCATCTGCATGTTGTACAATGAGAATTTCTTTTACGCACAGAAATTAAACAATGGATTGGCAAAAAGGGTCATAGACACGTAGAGAATATGAATGATGTCATAAACAATTACCGTGAGAGGTGGATACTGGTTGTTTCTCTTTTGAATCGTAGCAGGATAAGACCAGATGTGATTGAATTCACTCGACAAATTCCTAGATGGGGAATTGCCAGAGTCAAATTGGTTTCCATCCACCTCTTCATTAATGAGGATGGACTTGGACCTGCATGAACTAAGATTCTTGGGAAATAATTCTTGCTCACTCCAAACCAAGCCTGATCCACCGTTTCTTCCTAATGGTCCACAAATGGGAGTCATGATTGATGGTTTAGTTGGGCCTAAATGATCAAATTTTGGGGCTGATGGGACATGAGTAGGCAAATTGGTTGGTGTGGGATGTGATTTCAAAGACGAAGAAAGAAATGAATTTGAATGATGGGGAATGAAACATGAAGATGAAAATCCTTCAACATTTCCCCTGTCTGTTATGTCTATTCTTTCCTGCTCTCTCAAGATCTTCTCGAGTTCAGCCACTCCGGGACCTCTTTTTGCTACTCTTGGATGTTTCTGAGGCTTCCTCAAACCAGAACTCCAACTGCCAGCACCATTTCCTCCTGTCTCACAGCCACATGCACTACTTCCAGTATTGCTGCACATGTCTACCACACCACCACTATCTCTTCCTTCTGTGTGTGTGAATGATCATCCAAAACCAATCCAAATATATAAATACAATTGAGAGATCGAGAGAATTCATAAATGATCCAAATTAAATACCCATTTGAAGGATCACAAAATATAATCTAAAGGAGTAACAAAAAATATTCATTCAAAAAACAGATACCGTGATATATAGAAAGAAAATCTCATATTATAGAGGAGAATGCGCCTACTTAGTTGGTGCAATAAACAAGAGTAAACCTTGTCTGCAGCTATGGAAAATCTTAAGTCGAGAGAGAGAGTGATATCTAAATTTGTTCCCGGGATTTTCTCACACCCTTTTGAATGTCCGAGAAAAACAAATCAGACATCATCATAAAGAGTTTTTCAAAGCCATGAAATCCAAGCATTCATTAGAATCTTTCTCGCCCTCTCGCTTTTCTCGCCCATGTTTTTCTCACTTGCTTTCTGCTTTCTCTTTTCCAAAGGAAAGCAAGTTTTTAAGGATTCTGTAGTGAAATTTCTACTCTTGTTAAATGCGTGTGATAATCTCTGCTATTTTTAACCCGTAACATCCATTTTCCTTGCTCAGTTATTTGCATGCAATTTATAGTTATTTTTGTGCACATGCTCTTGAATATTACACTTGTTTCTTTCTTCGTTTGTAAATCTTTTATTTTTAGTTTTGAAAATTACTCCATCAAGTTTAAAGTCTGTTTGGTTGGGCACCCAAGAAAATTTACTTGAGAAGGAAAATCACATTCTAATTACTCTCGTATAATTTAAAAAAGAAGAATGGAGAATTGTCTTGTCAATCTCTCAACCTACTAGAAAAGAAATGTCATTTGTGTATGTGCATGTAATTTTTTAGTCCTTTAATTTTCACATGAAATGGAACAATATTTAAAAAAAAATAAGAGAATTAACAAAATACAGATAATTGTTTTCCTATCTAGATTTTAAAGAAATTAAACTTAAGGCTTAATTTATTTCCCTTTATCTATTCTTTATGGCTATAATAATAAAGTGGGGCATAGAGCCTGCAAACAAACAAACCCAAAAAGTAATACCTACAAAATTTGGAATAAAACTTTGTTAGGAAATATGTACATCTCCAACCTGGCAGCCTTAAAATATTACATTTTTAAAAGCCGTAAGAGATGTAACTGCTACATAAGGCAACCAATCTATGCCACAAAACCTTCATTAATGTGCTAAAAAAAGAAAGTTGTATCAATTAAATTTGACATTAATCGTGCTTTTCCTCTTTAAAAGCAAAACTTTCTAAAAATACATATTCTAAGGACCATATATATATATATATATATATATATATAGAGGATCCTTTGACACCGGTACCAAATTTGAAATTTGATATCTCATCTAAGTGTCATTAGATCAAAAAAAATCAACAGCTCTGATTTGTAAGCATGTGACACCATTGATCTTTTTTGATCCAATGGCTTTTAGATGAAGTGTCAAATTTCAAATTTGACACTAGTGTCAAAAGATCTTATTTCATATATATATATATATATATATATATATATATATATATATATATAGGGAAAAATATCTATCCTTTTAAAAGATATAAGTTTATATCATTTTAAATCCTAACCGTTGATTTCCGTCCATCAATGGTTATAATTTATTAGGCCAAACTTAATGGGCCAAATTTATTATTAATTAATTAATAATTTTGATCCAATAAATTATAACTGTTGATGAATGGAAATCAACGGTTAAGATCTAAAAAGATATAAGTTTATATCCTTTAAAAGGATAGATGTTATTCCCATATATATATGAGATAGGATATTGTGACACCCAAGTTATGTTACACCCAGTCAATCTCACCGTTAGATCGCTTATGTTGATCCAACGGTTATATTTATTTCCATCTTTGTATGGTCATGATTTCACAAATTTAAAGTGAAAGCATTAAATATGGAAAATTATAACCATACAAAGGTAGAAATAAATATAAAATATTAAATTTGGAAAATCATGACTATACAAATATGGAAATAAATATAACCGTTGGATCAACATAAGCGATCTAACGGTGAGATTGACTGGGTGTCACATGAGTGTAACATAACTTGGGTGTCACAATCTCCTATCCCATATATATATATATATATATATATATATATATATATATATATGTTGAGAAATCTTTTGCAAGGCAACAATAAATGCACCCATTTTGTATCAAAAAAGAAAAAGAAAAGAAATGCACCCACATGGGTCATATACGGATGTAATCTTCACTCATTATGAAGATCACCCCCCTTTCCCGGCCCCGCATCATCATAATAACCCTTTTTTTTTATTTGGTGAAAATAATAACCCTTTTTCATACATGCTAGCTGCTGCTGATAGGCCCAAATCCTATTATGGATAAGATTTTCTATTGTATGAAATGTCATTAATAGATACCCTCTCAGTGAAAAATGTTTGCAAGACTAAATGGCTTAAATTATGAGTGGTTAAATTAATAAATGGCTTCTGCATCCGGTGTATTGGCTACAAAATTTGTCACTTTCTTTTTTCTGAATAAAGATGTATAAATGGTAGCGACAAGCAAGGAAGCACGGATACTTGTAAAATCAGGAAGAGTCGGGTCCGACACGCTCCGACACGGCGACACGCTCCGACACGGTGTCGGACATGCTGTTGACTTTTTCCGACACGATGACCATTCCGACACGCGAATTTGACCGTGTCCGACACGGTCAAATGACATTTTAGTAATTTTTATTTTATTTTATTTTTATTTATTTTTAATTTTTTTTAATTTTTTAAAAAAACATTATTTTTTTTAAGAGTTAAAATATATTAATAAAGCTTCAACCTGATCATATTAATTTTATCTTTTTGTCTTTTTTTCCCTTAAGTAGATAAGAGATCATCTTAGCATCATTGTTATCAATTCCTATCACGCTCTTGTTGTATCTTCTTCTCTCTGATCTCTCTCTAATATGATTTGATCTCTCTATCTGATATTATATCTCTCTCATTCCAGTTCTTATTTTTTTGATTAAAGCTTCCATCTTTATAACGTATTGATGGGTATTATTAATCCAGTTTCATTTTTTTGTTAAATTATTAAATATTAAATGAAATATACACTATATAAATTAAAAATATTATTTAATATTAAAACGTGTCCCAACGTGTCGAAATCCATAATTTTTTAAGATTGAGGTGTCGAAGTGTCGTGTCGTGTCGCGTGTCGCGTGTCGCGTGTCGTATCGGTGCTACATAGGCGACAAGTTGGAGGGGCCAACTGAGCATAAGAAAAAAAAAGAAGGGAGTGATTACAATAAAAAGATTACAATAAAAAAGAAGGGAGAAACATAACGTTGGAGAAGAATTGATATCCAAAGATGCACTGATCTAGCGTAGAAAATTTATGAGAATATATGCAAAAGATTCAGCCATTTATTGTGATTATTCTTAGACTTGATGAGAAATATAACTCTCAGATTAAGGTTTGTATTAAAGAAGGAAATAATTAAGAGTCAGTAGAAATGAGAAGATTACGTATCTGTTAAAGATTTGTCTAGGAATAAATGCCTACTTCAAAACCGTTGTTACTTAGCCCGGTTTGGCAGGAAATGATTTTGCAACCTTAAAACATTGACTTGGCTCAATACCGATTAGGAACCCAATAATAAGACAATAATATCGTTTTCATAAATTCATGATTTCATACCCGGAAAGTCCTGAAACTTATCATATTTAAACGTCATTTAGAAGAAATCCATCAACATTATCTTTTGCTTGGTGGAGGATCTTCCTAATTTTGTTAAATCAAATCGTATTGTTAACCTACATATATTCAATTGAAAATTGCATCACTCATTACTATACTTATTGTATAACTATATATAAATAAGTACAAACTAAAAGCAATAATGCCCTAAAAGAAACTATGAAATTTATGTTTATTCAGTTTTGAATGTTCACAAAACTATGGGTTTGTAAGAAGGAATTTGGATAGTGTATAAAAGCTCATGGGATCAAATTTATGTATCACCTTATGTCACAAGCCTCTTGACATGAATAATAAATTATTTAAACGTGGAGAAAAATAAGTATATAAAAAAGAAGAGATACAATATTATTACTATCAATTAGTGTTATTATCAATGTTATTACCAATTTGTTTCATCATTAGATCGATTATATGGATCTAATGGTTCTGATTTAACTTTTTAAAAATCTTCTTTCTTCTCCCAATATTTAATAGTTTGTATTTATTATTCACTTTTATATGGTTATTATTCTCTATATTTAATGTTTTACATTAAATAGAAAACATTAAATATGGAGAATCATAATCATACAAAAAGTAAAAATAAATATAATCTTTGGATCAACATAATTAATTTAACGGTAAAATAAACTGGTAGTGATATTGATAATAACACTAATTGATACTAACAATATCTTATCATAAAAATTATTTGAAAGTTGATTTTTTAGTAAAGGAATATGTAACCTAGTCGCACTATTTATATATAAGCCAAATTTCTTTGTTTGAAAATTGTTTTGGGGATCTTACAGATTTACAAATACACGGCGTAAACAATCCCAACAACCCATAAATCAATAAAAATTAAAACTAAGGTACACACCAATGTAAGGGGAGAAAATATACGGTCACTTGCTAATTTAGTGCCTTTCTATGATGATCTTTCCCTGCGACTATCCTATTCTCAAGGCTGAACCCCACCTTCTCCAATTCATTACCATCTTGTGGCTCATCGCCGCCCTCGACCGGTTGTACTATGGGTTGGGCTTACACCCCTGTCGCTAAATTTATATATTTGAACCTCTCACCTGAAAATAAATATGACATCATGTAGTTATAATCAAATAAAAAGGGATCAATGATAATAAAAAAGAGAGAATTTTTTTTTTTTGATAAATAAAAAGAGAGAGAATTTTTTTTTTTGATAAATAAAAAGAGAGAGAATTTATTAAAATATATATTTACAAAATCATAATCATTGATTCATATTTATATAATTGTGATCTTTTAACATGGTTTTGTTATGTGTTTTTTTTTTTTCATGATCTCATCTGATAATATTAAGGAAACTCTTTATAATAATAATATTTAAAATTAATTTTTTTTTTCAGATTTTACTTTTTTTGACTAAATATATATAAAAATTTTATATTTAAAAATTTGAGCATAATTTAAGATAAAAATAGTGCCACAAACGTCATAATTGTTAAGGTTGTAGAGAGACATGCTTAAAAACTATTTATTATATTATTAGCCCGAGTAAGTGTGGTTTGTTTCATAACTGAAGATAACAGTCAACAACATACAGTGGAAGCAAAGCAGGTGATGGTGAGGAGTGAGGAAGAAGAAGAAGAAAAGCATGTTGTCAATTATAAGGAGAAGCAGGGTGATGTCCTCATTCTTGTATTACCATCAGTTCTCCAAAACCCTCTTTCTCAAAAACAACAACAACAAGTATTCAGTATCAGGGTCAGAGCGAGGGTTTCAGCATCAGCATCGGCATCAGCAGCAGCGGTGGAAGTGGGGGAAGGGAACAGATGATGGGTACGATCACATAAGAGCGGAAGTTAATTGCCCACGTTGCACCAAACAAATGACCGTTATATTCTCTAACCGACCCTTATCCATTTCGGGTCGGCAACCGGGTATGTACCATGCCCTCAATCTCTGTCCCACTTGCAGAACTGCCTTCTACTTCACCCCACACAAGCTCTCTCCTTTGCACGGCTCTTTCATCGAGATTGGCACCGTTAACCTTAACAACAACAACCCTCACCCTCACCCTCACCCTCAATCTTTGGGGTTTTCTCGACCCACAACCAATCCCAATCCCAATGCCAACGATTTGCCAACACCCAAGCAGATTTTTAAGGCCCTCAACGACTTTGTGGTTGGTCAGGAAAAAGCTAAAAAGGTCCCTTTCTTTCTTATATATATATATATATATATCATTATCTCAATTTATGTCATCCATAGATACACTGATACACTCAACTCAACTGAACTCATCATATTATTCTCATTCTCTCAATTCAAAGGTGCTTTCCGTGGCTGTTTACAACCACTATAGCAGGATACGCCTTCCATCCTTCAATCAAACTCAGTCGCTGGATAACGATGATCAAAATGATTTCGTTGACCCAGAAAAAAGCAACGTAATGCTCATTGGTCCTACAGGCTCAGGTATATATCACTCTCATTTCCCTCTCTCTGCCTTACCTATGCCTCAGCCTCAACCTCAACTGCTAATCTAATAATCATATTCAATCTGATCATAGGAAAGACATTGCTCGCTAAAACTCTGGCCCGTATTGTAAATGTACCATTTGCCATTGCTGATGCAACAACGTTGACCCAGGCATGTTATGTTTCCCACACATCTCATCTCATTACTATATTATATTTTTTTATTCCTTTTCTCGACTCTGTAATACAAATACCTCCTTCCAGGCAGGTTATGTTGGAGAAGATGTCGAGTCAATATTGTATAACCTTCTCGTGGTATGTCCTTCTGTTTACATTGCAAATCTATTTCCTTTTTCGTTACAAAAGCTTTTATACCTTAGCATTCCTTGAGACTTGATTGTCTATGCTGATCTGGATAATGTATTGGCACGCGGATATTTTACTTTAAAATGAACTTGAACTCTGGTGTTATCCTTTTATAACGTAGCAAGCGTGCATGGTGCAAGTAATACTGTGATATGCATGCACGCTGGATATTTAAATGTCAATAAATAGTGACTTAGTCGTAGGTAAGCTCTGCATCATTCCTAGGCTTCATGAGTAATACATCCTAATCCATATCCAACTGCACAAACTAACCCATCTGAACCACAACCACCAATACCAGTTGAAGCTAATTCATCATCACCATCAGTGTCAGTTGAAGATAACTGCATTAGGCCAACTAACCATAACAGAACGGTGGAAGCAGTTAGAAGAGTTAAACAGAATAGTTGATAGTTTGTTATTTCTTGTTGCTTTCTTAGAGTTAGATCATGTATATATATATATACTTATCCTGTAACTTTATGATGGACACTCGGTTGCGGTGGATGGGCTCTCTCCTAGTGGACCAACTGTTAGTGGGTCTCATGCGTCAGAAGGGAAACCAATTATGGAGAGACCAACGGGGGATGGGTTGGCTGAGGATGATCCAATTGTTGATGGGCTGACTGATGTTTATGGGCCAGTAGCTGCTCTCAAATTGGTGGACAATGTACCTAGAAGAAGAGTGGATCGTAAGGCTCAAAGGAGGAAAGCTTATGACAACTGGAAGTTGGTTAGCACCTTGGACACGTGGAAGGCTGCCCACGGAGAGGAAAAGTGGGAGAAGGAATGAGAGGATGTGAGGGATATAAGTTAGTTAGTGAGGAGTGGGATGGGTATTGAGTATTCTGGTAAAAAGGGGTAGTAGGAGCAGTGGCATTGAGCATGAGTCTCAATGGCTGCCTAAGGAATAAAGGGTAATTCTCTTCAATCGGCCATCTGAGAGAGGAGGATATTTTCTGCTTTTAAGGTGTAATAATCCTTGTATTGTTGTGGGTTCATTTACTGTTTAAGTATATTGTTCCAGTAGTTAAATACCATTCCCAGAGATTGATTCCGTTCTTAGTTAATATTACTTCTGTCATTTAATTGTAAGTGTTCTACTGTTGTATTCTTTTGGTGCCAACAATTTGGTATCAAAGCTCTTACGGTCGGTGGGGAGCTGTATGGTAAGGACGAGAATGGAGACTAGAGTGGAAGAAGTAGAGAGGAGGACAGAACGAATAGAGGAAAACATGGGAGAAGTCAGGATTGAGGTGCGTCAGATGAAGGAGGCACTTACTGAGTTTTTTAATAGGATGGACAATGGAAGCAGGGGATTCAGAGGAAGAAACGGAGACACAGATGCAAGGGAACATGATGGCAACCATGGTCGAGGACCGTGGGAGAGGGGAGAGGAAAGGATGCGTCGAGTGGAAGTTCCTTATTTCTCCGGTGATGACCCTTACGGATGGATATTCCGAGCGGAACGTTACTTCCGTGTGAATCACATTCCACCCGAGGAACAAGTTGAAACGGCCTCCATCTGTTTGGAGAAGGAAGCTTTAAGCTGGTTCCAATGGTGGGAACCCAGGAATCCTTTGACGGACTGGACAACGTTTCGATTGGCGGTGTTGCAACGCTTCCATGTTTCCCCGTCGGGAAATCCTTATGAAGCGTTAATGGAGTTGAAGCAATCCGGCACAGTGGCTGAATTTCGTAAACAATTCGAAGTTCTGTCGGCACCGTTACGGCAAGCGGATGAGGAGATGATGCAGGCAGCTTTTTTGACCGGATTGAAACCGGAAATTCGAGCGGAGATCCGTTTGCACTCACCAGAGGATTTGGAAGGGATGATGGTGTTTGCTCAGCGAGTTGAGGATCGCAACGCAGTGGTAGGCAAGGAGAGTGGGGATATGGGCCGAGGAAGCCACGGGCCCAATAGCCACACTAACGGATGGGGTAGGCCTGCCTTATCAAACCGTGGAGGAGCGAATACCCCAAGGGGAGTGAATTATGGGCCAGCCACAACGGCCCAAACGAATCCATCTAACATATCGGTCACACCAGTGTCGGTGGCCAGCAACACTCCCACGATCCCTAATCGACGAGTAGTGGGTACTCCAGAAGCAAGGAATACCTCCCAAACAGGAGATGCGACGGTGGGAGGATCCGAGGGCCGTAGTGGGAACCGGTTCCGGCGGTTGTCACCAGATGAGGCAGCTGATTATCGACGGCGAAACTTGTGTTTTCGTTGTGATGGACCCTATGGTCCAGGGCATGTGTGTCCGAACCCTCATCTGTGGGTTTTACTGTTGCACGAGAATGAAGATGTTCCCACAGGGGAGGAATGGGGAGGGATCGAAACAGGAGGAGAATCGGAAGAGATTCTTCAACTAAACGTCCAGAGTGTAGTTGGGTTGACCTCCAATCGATCCTTAAAACTATGGGGGAAGGTGAAGAACCAAGATGTGGTCGTACTCATAGACACGGGTGCTTCGAACAACTTCATTGGAGATGACACTGTTGACCGGTTGGGCCTTTCTCTCGATCACTCTAAAACATTTCGTGTGGGGGTAGGGGACGGAGCCCAAGTACAAGGAAAAGGGTATTGCAAGGATGTGGAATTGTTGCTGCCAGGTTTGTCTTTGACTCAGGACTTTTATGTTTTCCATCTTAACGATGTGGATGTGGTGCTGGGTTATTCATGGTTGGAAGAATTGGGGAATATTCAAGCGAATTTTAAGGAACGTATTCTCCGTATTCCATGGCAGGGGAAGGAGGTGTTATTGCAGGGGGATCCGTCTCTCTCGTGTAGTAAACTCTCCTATAAGGGTATGTCACGAGCTTGGAAGAAGGGAGAAGAGGGATATTATGTGGAGTTGGGGTATTGTGTTCTGGAGGAAAATCCTTCTCAGGACCTTTCTCCACTGATCTCGGAGTTACTGCAGCAGTATCACGATGTATTTCTACCACCATCCGAGTTGCCTCCATTTAGGAATTGTGACCATAAGATATTGCTGACAGCAGGGGCTGCCATTCCTAATATACGACCGTACCGCTATCCGTACTATCAGAAGGAAGAGATTGAAAAGTTTGTGAAAGACATGTTAGAGGCAGGAATGATAAGGCCGAGCTGCAGTCCTTATTCCAGTCCCCTGATATTGGTCAGGAAAAAAGATGGAAGTTGGCGTTTTTGCGTAGATTATAGAGCTTTGAACAAGGTAACCATTCCAGACAAATTCCCACTGCCTGTTATAGATGAGTTATTGGATGAGCTACATGGAGCAGGAATTTTTTCCAAATTGGACCTGAAATCGGGGTATAATCAGATTCGCATGAGGGTTGACGACATTGAGAAGACGGCTTTTCGGACTCATGAAGGACATTACGAATATCTCGTGATGCCTTTTGGGTTGAGGAACGCTCCTTCGACGTTTCAATCCTTGATGAATGAAGTCTTCAAGCCCTTTTTAAGGAAATTCGTCTTAGTATTCTTCGACGATATTCTGATATATAGTCACAGTGAGGAACAGCATTGTGAGCATTTGAAGGTTGTGCTGGAGATTCTGCGTTCTAATCACTTTTCAGCTAACAGAAAAAAATGTACATTCGCACAGTCTGAATTGGAATATTTGGGTCATTTGATCTCCCAAGATGGGGTGAAGGCTGATCCTCAAAAGTTGGTGGCTGTCAGTCAGTGGCCAGTCCCTAAAAACTTGAAGGGCCTCAGGGGATTTTTGGGGCTCACGGGTTACTACAGACGCTTTGTCAAGCAGTATGGTCATCTGGCTCGGCCACTTACCCAACTGTTAAAAAAGGATAGCTTCGTGTGGGGCGAAGAAGCACAACTTTCCTTCGATGCATTGAAGGGGGAAATGATGCAGCTGCCAGTTCTTGCCTTACCCGACTTCAACACACTTTTTGTAGTTGAGACTGATGCTTCAGGAGTAGGGATGGGGGCTGTTCTGATGCAAGAGAACCGGCCCATTGCTTTCCTTAGTAAAGCATTTTCTGATAGGGATCGGCTGCTCTCGGTTTATGAGAGGGAGTTAAAAGCAATTGTGTTTGCCGTTCAGAAATGGCGTCACTATTTACTGGGACGACATTTTTTGATTAAAACAGATCAAAGGAGTCTGAAGTATTTGACAGAGCAACGTCTAATGGTGGAAGGCCAACAAAAATGGGTTGCAAAACTTATGGGGTATGACTTTGAGATTCAATACAAGCCAGGACCGGAGAATACAGCTGCGGATGCTTTATCACGGGTAATGGATTGTAGAGAACTCACACTGCTCACAAGCCCAGATTTACAGAAGCTTTCTGATGATATATTGAGGGATCCCGCTACTAAGTCCCTCCTCACAGCTGTTATGCTGGATGCTCACTCTCATCCGGGTTATCATGTCACTAATGGTTGTCTTTGGTTTAAAAACCGTCTGGTCCTTCCCAAATCTTCTCCTCACATTCCAGTTATTTTACAGGAATTTCACTCATCACCATGGGGGGGACATTCGGGTGAATTACGAACTTATAAGCGGTTGGCGGCTATATTTTTTTGGAAGGGTATGCGTAAGGTGGTGGCTGAGTTTGTTCAAGCATGTGAAGTCTGCCAACGGCAGAAATACAGTCACTTGAAACCTGCGGGCCTATTACAACCACTCCCAATTCCCCAACAAGTATGGGAGGATATCTCAATGGACTTCATTGGGGGATTACCGAAATCATTGGGGGTTGATACAATCTTGGTGGTGGTTGATCGACTAACGAAATATGCCCATTTCGTGACTTTAAAACACCCTTATGATGCACAAACAGTGGCGGCTGTCTTCATGAAGGAAGTGGTTCGTCTACATGGCATCCCAAAGTCTATTGTTTCTGACAGAGACCGTGTTTTTGTGAGTAAATTCTGGTCTGCACTATTTCAGTTGGCAGGTACAAAATTGAGGTTCAGCTCCGCTTACCACCCTCAAACGGATGGGCAAACCGAAGTGGTCAACCGCACCTTGGAGACTTATTTGCGTTGTTTCGTGAATGGTCATCCCAAAGCTTGGGCTAAGTGGCTGTCGTGGGCGGAGTTCTGGTTCAACACATCCTTCAATCGCTCTATTAACATGACTCCTTTTCGTGCACTATATGGCCGAGAGCCACCTTCGATCATTTCATTTCCAACTACACGCACGTCGGTTGCCGCTGTAGACACCTGGCTGCAGGCACGAGATGTGATTCTCCAGGAGCTTAAAGTTAATTTGTTCCAAGCTCAACAACGTATGAAGGTACAAGCAGACAAGGGCCGCAGGGAGGAGGAATTCTCATGTGGGGAGCGGGTATACTTGAAAATCCAACCTTATAAGTTGCGATCTCTGGCCACGCGTGTCAACCAGAAACTCAGTCCGAGGTTTTATGGCCCTTTTGTGATTCAGGAACGGGTGGGATCCGTGGCTTATAGATTGGAGCTGCCTTCATATTCAAAGGTCCACCCTGTTTTTCACGTTTCACAATTGAAACGAGCTGTTCATCCTTCGGTATCAGTTTTGGAGTTACCCCGTGGGTTGTCTGATTCATTGGAGCTGCATGTTTCCCCAGCTGCAATTCTGCAGGCTCGCAACTCAGAGGATGGGCAGAGGGAGGTACTCGTACGTTGGGAGGATTTACCTGACTGTGATTGCACTTGGGAGAGGTTAGTTGATTTTCAATCTCTTTTCCCTACCTTTCACCTTGAGGACAAGGTGATTTTTGAAGAGGGGGGTGTTGATGGACACTCGGTTGCGGTGGATGGGCTCTCTCCTAGTGGACCAACTGTTAGTGGGTCTCATGCGTCAGAAGGGAAACCAATTATGGAGAGACCAACGGGGGATGGGTTGGCTGAGGATGATCCAATTGTTGATGGGCTGACTGATGTTTATGGGCCAGTAGCTGCTCTCAAATTGGTGGACAATGTACCTAGAAGAAGAGTGGATCGTAAGGCTCAAAGGAGGAAAGCTTATGACAACTGGAAGTTGGTTAGCACCTTGGACACGTGGAAGGCTGCCCACGGAGAGGAAAAGTGGGAGAAGGAATGAGAGGATGTGAGGGATATAAGTTAGTTAGTGAGGAGTGGGATGGGTATTGAGTATTCTGGTAAAAAGGGGTAGTAGGAGCAGTGGCATTGAGCATGAGTCTCAATGGCTGCCTAAGGAATAAAGGGTAATTCTCTTCAATCGGCCATCTGAGAGAGGAGGATATTTTCTGCTTTTAAGGTGTAATAATCCTTGTATTGTTGTGGGTTCATTTACTGTTTAAGTATATTGTTCCAGTAGTTAAATACCATTCCCAGAGATTGATTCCGTTCTTAGTTAATATTACTTCTGTCATTTAATTGTAAGTGTTCTACTGTTGTATTCTTTTGGTGCCAACACTTTACGATTAAGAAATGAGAATGAATTTTTCCTCTCTGAGTTTCATGAATGAGTTTCACAAAAGTTGTTGTCACTAGATGTTTTGAAAATGACAATTCATTAGACAACTGACAAGCATCACTGCAATTATCAATAAGCATCTTTGAACATATTTTCTTGATATTACGATACTTTCTGTATTATTTTGAGAAGAATGAGTTTCGTAAAGTTTACATCAAAAAAATGTATGCTTATCTATGTCTTCCAGAATGGAATAATAAGTAGTTTGGCTATAAGTATTAATTATTTTTCTATGAACTATTGTTGGTGTTTCAGATCATTGTTTATAATCAGACCTTTTTCATGTATATTTTTAGTTTTGCAGAAGCTAATGCAGTACTTCTCCATTATTGTCCTTGTCTTTCATTCTATTAGTGCCTAGAGGTACATGGAGAAATTTTCATCACGTGACACTCTGCTTGATGGACCTTCTTTTTAGGAAGCTGATTTCAATGTGGAAGTAGCTCAGCAAGGGATTGTCTATGTTGATGAAGTTGATAAGATTACTAAGAAGGTTTCACGTTTTGATATACTATTGATTCTGTATTTTTTGTTATAGTATGAATTGTTGATTTTGGCTGAATACTTTTCCAGGCTGAGAGTTTAAACATTGGAAGAGATGTATCTGGGGAGGGAGTTCAGCAGGCCTTACTGAAAATGCTGGAAAGCACTGTGGGTCAATTTTATTATTAACATTTTTTTCAGTGATAACTTTATTTTTCCCCATGTCAAACTTATATGAAGTTATGGTAGCAGTTTTGCAAATGTGCCATGCTAGGAAAAGTCTGTCTCATACCCTAAATAAAATATAAAACTTCTTAATTTTTCGCATTGACATAACAGATAAATTATTTGAAGTAACATTGTATTAGATCTAGGGAGCTGTAGAAAATGTTTAGCAATTGGATGAAGCCACTGTGCATCTTTTTTACTGTAGAACTCATGATATAAGCATAGTTAAACTTGACAGAAGTGTGTAGAATTGCATTCATACTGTTTAAAGTATGTTTTCCAAGTTCTATTTCTACATATTGTTTCTCTTTTCTGATATATCTTCTCCTTTCTCAGGTAGTGAGTGTACCTGATAAAGGAGCTCGCAAGCATCATTCTGGTGATAGCATTCTGGTATGTTGGAAAATAATTTCGATTAATCCTTACTTTCTATTATTGACTGCCATAAGGGAAAGTACCATAATTTCTATGGTTAAAAATTTAAAATCGAATTTATTCTTCTTACGGGCAGATAATAAAGTTTTTTTTTTAAAGGATGATAGATGTTTTTACTTTTATGAATATTATTACTATCTGCATATCTTTTGGATTCTTATGATTTAGTTTGTGATAAAGTTGAAAAGTTTGAAGATACCTTCCTATGGGTGAAATGAAAGGTGAAAATTTGATCTTGTTTTCTGGAGGAGTATGACATACATTAAATGCTTCAAGTCTACCAAGCCTTTTTCAATTCGTTCCCTACTTTGAATCTCCTGCATCCATAATTTTCCAACAATTTGTATAGATTAAGTATAACTCAGAATGTGAATAACTAATGAACTAATACCCTTCTTCAGCCTGGGAGTTTGACATCTTTGATTGTATGTCTTCCTTTGGTTACGCATCTGATAACCTTGCATACTGCTTGACAGATTGATACAAAAAACATTCTTTTTATATGTGGAGGGGCCTTTGTTAATTTGGAGAAGATCATCTCTGAAAGGTTAGGCCATCTTCTAGCACTCTATGTGGCATGCTTCCCCTGTATTTGGGAATTTCAATTGAAGTCCTTTCCTTTTCCAGGCAGCAAGATTCGTCCATTGGATTTGGAGTACCAGTTCGTGCAAATATGAGGGCTTGTGGGTTCCCTGATGCTGCAGTAACTTCATCACTTCTAGAGAATGTGAGAACTAAAGGCTCAAGATGAATTTTGCATTTCCATGCTTTGGCTGTTTTCTAGGAGAAGGGGGTCATTATGTATCATTTGTTGGATTGGATTTGTAGTTTCATTTTGCTTTGATTTGTTTAACTTAAGGTTTTAGTTATTTTCATTCCTTTTCTTTTACCGTTGGATTTCTTCAGTAAATCCTGCTCTCTACCCCCCCTAATTTTTTTGGCTGAGTTCTAGAATAAATTCTTCAAGTAGCTAATGCAGTGGTTTTGAGGATTTGCAGGTAGAAAGTGGTGATCTAATTGCCTATGGCCTTATACCTGAATTTGTGGGGCGTTTTCCAATTTTAGCTGGGTTGTCTGCTTTGAATGAGGACCAACTTTTTCAAGTATGTCATATGTTTGTGTCAAATGTTTATCCAAGTTCTGCCTTGTATTCTGTGATAGCACTCACACGAGATTATGGTTTAAATATGATGCGAATGTGGTTCCACAACATCCAGAAGTTGCTAAAAATGAGATAGAAAATTCATAGTTGATTTTTATCCTTCTGTTACCTTTTTGAATTCCATTGTTTCTTACTATACCATTTATGAGACACAGGTCCTTGTTGAACCTAAAAATGCCCTTGTTAAACAGTACAGGAAGATGTTCAGAATGAATAACGTAAGCTTTTAATCTTTAACCTTTTCTCTTATTGAGCTCGGATTCTTTTTCTTCCTCTTACCTTACTGAGGTGTTTGGCATTTAATACTCGCATAGTATCCTCTTTGCAGTGACTTATTTCATTCTTGCTGAATGTTTCAGGTCAATTTACATTTCACTGATAATGCTTTGAAACTGATTGCCAAAAAAGCCATGGCAAAGAACACTGGTGCCCGTGGTTTAAGAGCCTTACTAGAAAATGTTCTTACTGAGGCGATGTTTGAGGTACATCTTGTATATGGAAATATAGGATTAATATTCTATTGTTTTCTTCATCCATATTTCCCAACCCTCCAAAACTGTTGAAAAGAAAAGCAATTTTTTTTATACATATAAAAATATTGTTATGGATATGAACGTGGATTTTTTTGGCTTTGGGTTTCTTTCTTTATCCACAGATTCCAGACAAGGCCAATATTGATAACATAAAAGGAGTCTTGGTTGATGAAGAGGCCGTTGGATCCGTGAATGGCCCTGGTTGTGGAGCAAAAATCCTGTACAGAGACGATGGCGCATTGAAGGGTCAAACAAGAGCCATATGTTTGTAAATAGTGTATAGCTTATTGTAAAGTCCTCCGTTTCTTCTTTATCATCCCTATTTCTTTCTTCAATCATTTTCTCCCCTTATCCTTTTTGTATATCCCTTATCTTTTTGTATATCCCTATTTCTTTCTTTTTGCATTTGAAATAAACTGTGAAGTATGTATACCATAATGTTAACTTAAATGTTGTTAGACTTAAGAGGCACCATAAGGAGCAGCGAGTAGACAAAGCATGATGGATCAGCAGTTTAGGCCTTAAGAGAGCTAGCCTTTCATAGTCTGGATTTGGCCTAACAGGTTGACCTTAGAAATAATAATAAAATTGTTGAATACCTATGTCGCTTATTAGCCTTTTTCCGAAGTTCATAACGAGTATGATCAGAGGGGAAACTAGGTAGTTCTCATGTTGAGAGATAAATTGATTTTTTACACACTTAAAATTATGTGAGATTTATAATTTCTCTTCTTTTTTTTTTTCATATATGAATCTTATATATTTTTATATGTGTGTATAAGATAAATTTATCTCTTACAATATGAAAAAAATATTAAATCCATATAAAATAATAAAATCATATCAAATGTAGTTTATGTAAGTGGTGTAACTGTTAATGCCACTTGCCATTTATACATAAGCTTTTCCCTCCAAAATCACTCTTGAATCTCTACTTACATTTTTTTTAATATCTCTTATCTATTTGAATAATCATATATAAACTATCGTGTTTTTTAAAATCTAAATTAATTTAAATATTTATTAAATGTTTGTCTCTCAAATTTTATATTATATATTAATCACTCATTTATTATATATATATATATATATATATATATATATATATTCATTATAACTGTGAATAATTTTTTTGAATAATAACATAAAACTTCAATAATAATTTATTTTACTTCGTATAAGAGATAAAATATTTCTTTAGAAATTACCAAAAAAACATTTCTTTAGAAATCTTATTATTTAATTGTTATTATTTTTTACTTATTTAACTTTTTATATACATTTAATTATTAGTTTAATTTTTAAAATTTAAAATTAACAAATTAAAAATAAAGAATGCGGTTCTATATTTTTAGCGGAAGTATTCGAGCAGACCCTCCTATTTCACAGGCTTTTTAACACAGTATAATGATCATCAGCCCAAGTCCACCGATCATCAGCCAAAGCCCAACGACTTAAAGTCCAGTCCAAGGCCCATATCACACTCAGTAGCATTGGTTTGTTCACATGGACTCTCATCAATATATGCACGTGCAACTAATCATGAGAGAATACAGAATGGGAATTCTGTTATTATGCAGTTAGTCGATTAGTTATGATTGATAAGTTGTTAGGATTTAGTTAGATTTGATTATTCATTGGAGTGTGTATTTCAGCTCATATATATACTGTTAAATATCTGAGAACAGTTAGTTTTTTCATTTTTAATCAATTCATCTCAATATTCAGATATGGGAGCTTCTCTTTTCTGTTATGGTATCAGAGCTCACAATGAGCTCTGATACTCTGCCTTCGAGATTTTCTTGGTTAGTTATCATCAATGGCGAATCCTCATCTTGCAATGGATTTCCACACAAATCCTTCTCATCCATTGTTCATGCATCCCAATGAAAGTCCTTCTTTGATTCTGGTTTCCCCACCTTTGACCGGAAGTAATTACCATACCTGGGCGAGAGGAATGACCGTAGCTCTACTCTCGAAGAACAAGATTGCTCTAATTGATGGATCAATCGAACCTCCATCCACTGATCATCCTACTTACAACCAGTGGCAACGTTGCAACACCATGGTAATGGCTTGGATCCATAGATCCATCTCCGATTCAATTGCCAGATCCATATTATGGATTGAATGTGCCAGAGATGCTTGGCTTGACTTGAAAGATCGATTTTCTCAGTCGGATATATTCCGCGTGTCAGATCTACAGGAAGAAATCTATAAGATCTATCAAGGAAATCGCACTGTAAGTGAATTTTTCACTCAGCTCAAAACGATGTGGGATGAGCTTGAGAATCTAAAGCCTCTCCCTATGTGTGAATGTGATCCTTCTTGTGACTGTGGAGCAATGCTGAAGATACGAGATTATCGTGATAGAGATCACGTTATTCGTTTTCTTAAAGGACTTAATGACCAATACTCATCTGTTCGGTCACAGATCATGATGATTGATCCACTACCGAATGTCAATAGAGTTTTTTCTATGGTTGTGCAACAGGAAAGACAGTTCAACTCAGAATCACATAATGAAGTTTCAAATAACGATCAGAATTTTGTTGCTTTCAATAATAATGCAACTGCTAATGGAGGCCGTAGAAATTTCACTCAAAATTCAGGCAGGTAAGGTAGAGGACGTGGAAGGAACAATGGAGGAAGAGGAAATTATGGCAATAGAGTTTGCACTCACTGTGGCAGATCGAACCACACAGTGGAGACCTGCTATCAGTTGCACGGCTATCCTCCAGGCTACCGTTCCAGAATTTCAGACAATCATACTGCTAACAATGCATCTAATGCAAATTTCAATGAGAATGCTTCAACAGATCCTACTTCACAGAATGATATTGCTTCTGTCCATCCACAACTTTCACATGAACAATATCAACACATCATTTCTCTACTTCAAAGTCCAGTTCCTAGTACTGTTACAACCCAACCTACACACTCAGCCAATGTCACACACGTTTCTCACACTGACACAAGTCTTCCAGGTATAACACGCACTCAGTGGATCATTGACACTGGTGCCACGGATCATATCAGTTTCATGAGTTCTTCTTTTTCTTCTCTTCAAAAAATTAATCCAATAACTATAAACTTGCCTAATGGTTTACAAGTTATGTCTCATTTCTCAGGTTCTGTTATTTTGTCAACCAATCTCATTTTGCAAAATGTCCTTTTCGTACCGAGTTTTCATGTAAACTTAATTTCAGTAACCAAATTGGTAAATTCTCTTAACTGCTACCTAACCTTTTTTGACCGCTTCTGTTATATTAAACAGATTTCAACCAAGGTGACGATTGGTTCTGCTGAGCAATTGAACGGCTTGTATGTGATAGTCCATGACAAGACCTCAGCCCAAGGAAATACAGTTCAAGGAATAAGTGACCACAAGTGTAATAGTCACACTCATGTAACAGATGCCACACTGTTATGGCACAGACGTTTAGGCCATGTGTCTGATGCAATTATGAATAAAATGTCTTCTCAGTACTCTTTTATTAGTCCATTACATCAACTACATCCTTGTGACACTTGCCATTTAGCTAAACAAAAACACCTTCCTTTTCCCATCAGCCAGAGCAAAAGCACGAAACCTTTTGATCTAATCCATGCAGACATTTGGGGTCCTTTTGGTTTGCAAACCATACATGGTCACAGATTCTTTTTGACTATTGTTGACGATTTTTCACGCTTCACTTGGATAATCCTGATGAAAACTAAGGCAGATACTCGAGCAAACATTCACCATTTCTTTGCTTATGTAGAGAATCAATTTAACACAACTATTAAAGTGTTTCGCAGTGATAATGGAACTGAGTTTCTTATGAAAGATTTCTTCTTGCAAAAAGGTGTAATACATCAGACTAGTTGTGTGGAGACGCCCCAACAAAATGCTAAGGTTGAAAGAAAACATAGTCACTTGCTCAATGTGGCACGAGCATTGTGCTTTCAAGCCTCTTTACCATTGAATCTGTGGTGTTATGCTGTGACACACTCTGTCCATCTCATTAACCGCATTTGTTCACCCATCACACAAAACAAATCTCCTTTTGAATTGCTTCATGGACAACCACCCAACCTCACCCACCTTCGTGTGTTTGGTAGCTTATGCTATGTCTCCACCCTTAAAAGCAATCGTACTAAATTCTCCCCAAGGGCTAGAAAGTCTGTTTTCATTGGTTACAGAGATGGCATCAAAGGTTTCTTGCTTTATGATCTCCATTCTCATGCCATTTTTACCTCTCGTCATGTCATATTCTATGAACATGAATTCCCTTTTTCCACTTCACACAATCCCGATACCCCCAACTCCTATATCTTACCTTCTGACCTCAATACTTTCCCCAACTTTGACTTTCCCATTTTGACCAATCCTCCTTTATCTGTTATATCCTCAGATGAAGCACCTATTTCAGGTCCAGCTCAACCTGTTGTACCTTTTGTTGAGCCTGCTGCATCTTCTTCTGAACAGCATCTTCGACGATCCTCTCGTACACGTATCATACCCACCTACCTAATGGACTATCACCACAGTCTTTCAGTTACTCAGCATGATCCATCGGTACCAGGTTTGCCTAACCCCAGTTCTACTTGTCATCCTTTATCTTCTGTTATTTCTTATGACACATGTTCACCAATTTACAAAAACTTTTGTCTTAGTTCCTGCACACACTTTGAACCTACTTGTTATTCACAAGCTGTTAAGCATGATCATTGGGTTAAAGCTATGCAGGTCGAATTTTCTGCTCTTTCTAGGAATGACACTTGGTCGTTGGTTGATTTACCTGTTGGCAAACATCCCATTGGATGCAAATGGGTTTACAAGATTAAGTATCTTGCTGATGGTTCGGTGGAACGTTACAAAGCGCGTTTGGTTGCCAAAGGATTCACCCAAATGGAAGGGGTAGATTACTTTGACACTTTCTCACCGGTGGCCAAGCTCACTTCTGTCCGCACCCTGTTAGCCGTTGCTGCAATTAAAGGATGGCATCTTGAACAATTGGATGTCAACAATGCATTTTTGCATGGTGATCTCCATGAGGAAGTTTACATGTGTCTCCCTCAAGGCCTTGTTGTTCCTGCTGGTTCTTCTAATCTTGTTTGCAAACTCAGAAAGTCTCTCTACGGTTTGAAACAAGCTAGCAGGCAATGGTATGCCAAGCTTTCCTCATCCCTTCTCTCCCTTGGTTACAAGCAAGGTACTGCTGATCACTCAATGTTTACATTCACTTCTACTGACTCTTTCACGGTTTTACTGGTTTACGTTGATGATATCATCCTTTCTGGGAATTCACTTACTGAAATCAACCGTGTAAAGTCTCATCTCGATAATCAATTCAAGATCAAGGATCTTGGCAGCTTGCGATACTTTTTAGGACTTGAGGTTGCTCGCTCTAAAGCTGGCATAATTCTTAACCAACGCAAATATGTTCTTGAACTGATTTCTGATGCTGGCTTATTGGGTTCTAAGTCATCCAAGTCTCCTATGGATCCCTCTATCAGACTTAGTCGTTCTCAGGGTACTCCCTTACCTGATGCAGCTCCTTATCGTCGTCTTGTTGGTCGTTTATTATATTTGACCACAACACGACCAGACATTTCTTTTGCCATTCAACAGATTTCCCAGTTTGTCTCCAATCCCACCGATCATCATTTGAATGCTGCTCATCGCATCCTGCGTTATCTCAAACTCACCCCCGGTGCTGGTTTGTTTTTCTCTTCTGCAAATGACCTTCATGTGCGTGCCTTTGCTGACGCAGACTGGGCGTGTTGCCCTGACACACGCAGATCCATCACAGGGTTCTGTGTGTTCCTCGGTTCCTCTATGATTGCATGGCGCTCCAAAAAGCAGTCCACCGTGTCACGCTCATCCTCGGAGGCAGAGTATCGAGCTCTTGCAGCCTTATCTTGTGAGTTGCAATGGTTGCAGTTCCTCTTTCATGACCTTCACCTTCCATGGCTTCGACCAGCTTCGGTGTTCTGTGACAATCGATCTGCAATTTACTTGGCCCACAATGCAACGTTTCATGAGCGCTCCAAGCACATTGAATTGGATTGTCATGTCACTCGTGAAAAAGTTCTCTCCGGTTTGATTCACTTGTTGCCAGTCTCCTCTTCCGCTCAACTTGCTGATGTCTTTACTAAGGCATTGTCAGTCTCCTCTTTTCATCACATGATTGCCAAGCTGGGCATTGTTAACATCCTACGCCCATCTTGTGGGGGGGGGGGGGTAACACAGTATAATGATCATCAGCCCAAGTCCACCGATCATCAGCCAAAGCCCAACGACTTAAAGTCCAGTCCAAGGCCCATATCACACTCAGTAGCATTGGTTTGTTCACATGGACTCTCATCAATATATGCACGTGCAACTAATCATGAGAGAATACAGAATGGGAATTCTGTTATTATGCAGTTAGTCGATTAGTTATGATTGATAAGTTGTTAGGATTTAGTTAGATTTGATTATTCATTGGAGCGTGTATTTCAGCTCATATATATACTGTTAAATATCTGAGAACAGTTAGTTTTTTCATTTTTAATCAATTCATCTCAATATTCAGATATGAGAGCTTCTCTTTTCTGTTACTTTTTTTTTTTTTTTTTTTTTCATTTTTAAGTCTATCTCTCACTAACCATCAAGCCATATTGTTAAGATAGAATTTGATGATAATATTTTCTCGAATTTATATAAAATGAACTGAAATTAGAAACGATAAATAAATATTTATAATAACACCAAACTAAGATATCTGACTTCTATGATAAATAAATAATTTATAATTGTACCAAAGTTGTAAAACTATTATTATTTATTTAATATTTATATACTTTTAGTTATTATATTTGTTGTAATAGATACTATGTAATATATAGGATATGATATAGGAAAAACTTCAAAAATTCCCTTACAAGTTTTCTCAAAATCACTTATCCCCTATCCGAAATTTTTAATCATTTATCTCCCTACTTAAAATTTCTTTATCACTTATCCCTTAATTTGATTTTTCATCAAAAATTTTGTTCAGAGAGTTAGTTTTTTACAAAATACGAAATTACCCTTAATAGGAAAAAGGAAAACATAATTTCCTCACAAACGCAATTTTAGACGAACTTTTAAGATAGCCTTGTTAGAATTAGTAATTATTAAAATTGTTTCATGCAAATATGATTGCTATTAAACATCGCACTCACAATTGTTGGTGTTATTGTTCAAATAAAATTATTAAAGAGACATCATCTTAGCAGATTTAGATCTTTTCTTTTCTGTTATAAGCTTTTATGCTATTATATGAATTTATAAATTTATTCAGAGCCGCACTTTATTTTGTTTGCACAGCAACTGAAAAGCATATATGCCTTGTTTTTCCCTTAATCATATGATATTACCAAGCAAACATGCAGAAGGAGCTATTTTTTTTTTTTTTGTGTCGTTGAGAGTAGAGGGAGGATTCAATCGTTGATTTATATTCATGTTGTAAATTTGTCTAAACTTGCATTTGTGAGAAAATTATGATTTTCTTTTTTTTTTATTAAGGATAGTTTTGGTACCTTTTAAAAAAATTTAACTTTGTTAACAAAATTTTGGATGAAAAATTAAACTAAGAGTAAGTGATAAAGAAATTTCAAGTAGGGGAATAAATGATAAATTTTTTGAAGAGAGAGTTAAGTGATTTTGAGAAAAACTTGTAGGAATATTTTTTGGAATTTTTCTTATGATATAATATGAGAAGGTGATTTAATATAATATAATAAGTAGAAATGAATAGGGTTTATAAAGTTTAATTTAAAGCCTCTCTGACGAGGAGAGAGGAGGGTATAGAGTGAGACAGTGAGGTTATTGCAATTGGAGAGAAGGAGAAGAAGGAGAAGGAGGAGGGGTGCAGTAGTTTTAGGTGCACGTGCATCGCTTTCAAATTCCAAGCCATCGCCACTTTCTTTGTTCTCAACTCACTCCTGTTAGGGTTCCCCTTCCATTTCCCACTTTATTTGTCTTCTTGCATGCTATCCTTCCCATTATCATTTTAGATTCGATCATTTTGTAATTCAAAAGAATCAGGTTTTCAAGTGCTATAGCCTTGATATCGTAGCGTTGCTTTATGCTTATAAATTGTCAGTTCAAATAAAGTATTCGCATATCTGATTTTTTTTTTTCAACTATGTTTTTTCGTTACTTCAGATTGCTGCTTTTTGGTGCGATTTGACATTAGTCATATACCGGTGCAGATATGGCCAATTTAGCTTTGACTGGCATACTTGAAAAGGTATGATTATGATTATTATTATTATTATTTTATATATATATATATATATATATATATATATATATATATATATATATAGGTGTATTTGTGCATGTACCGATGTATTATGGCTGCTTATGCCAGTAGATATATGGTATCTCATATATGTATTAATTGACTTGTGCCATAATGCTTTCAAATTTCTTCTCGTTTTCTCACAGATGACTGGAAAAGATAAAGACTACAGATATATGGCCACATCTGATTTGCTAAATGAGTTGAGCAAAGAGACATTTAAGGCCGATGCTGATCTAGAGATAAAATTGACAAACATCATCATACAACAGCTTGATGATGCAGCTGGCGATGTTTCTGGATTGGCTGTGAAATGGTACAGCATTTCTCTGTGGTCACTCATACATGGACTATTTTACTTCTGTGCGTATGTATGATATTTGAAGCAGTGTTCCTTAGTCTTCTACGGTTAGCTATAATAAGTATAACATTGCTTTTAAATGATATTTATGCATAATTTAAAAATGCATTGTTTACCAACAATCATTGGTTCAAGTGGAAAAGAGCTTGTTCCTTTTTATAGAAGTCTCAAGTTCGAATCTTGAGAATGGAGAAAATGGTGCTGTGAGAGCCATCCTAATATGGGCCCGATAGTGCTCAAACCGGATTAAACTGACTTGGATACAAAAAAAATTGCATTGTTTAGGATTTTGGAAGTTTAGAGCTTTTAGTCATGCAATATAATCTTACAGTGGAGTCTCTTGCTCCTTCTTCTATTTCTTATATATATATTTTTTGTTCTTCTGTAAGCTAAAATTGTTTCCTTCAGTTGAGATAACTTCGCGTAATAAAAAGTCAGCCTGTTAAGTATTGCTGATAATGATTTGTCCATAGGAGTTCCTCTTATATTAGAGTGCATTCAAGTTGCCACGAGAAAATGAAATAACAAAGAAAAAAGTATCAGTTTATAATTTATTTATTATTTTTTGATTAAAAATTGCAGTCTTGCTCCATTAGTGAGGAAGGTGAGCGAGGCAAGGATTGTGGAAATGACCGGTAAACTATGTGACAAACTGCTAAATGGGAAGGATCAGCATCGTGACATAGCTAGCATAGCTTTGAAGACAGTTGTTGCTGAAGTTTCTACTCAGTCTCTTGCACAATCTATTCTTCGTTCTCTCTCACCGCAATTGATAAAAGGAATTACTGGCCCCGTAAGTTCTTAATTTTGCTTAAAAACTACATTCCATGAAACTTAACAACCCATCTGTGGTTATTTCAGGCTGATGCCACCTTCATTAACTTTCATTGTCTCTGATCTATATCCCTCTGTAAACATGTAGTGTATCAAGTGATGTAGATTATTTAATTCGTACTTAGTGGCTTTTCATCTGTTATATACCTTTTCAAGAAGACAAGAATTATATGAAATTTTCAATATCTTTCACTTGCATTTTACATATTTTAGATTTAGATTTCTGAAAGACTTGTACGAAACCCTTTTCATTTACTAATTTATAGGCATAACATGGCACATTTCTTATTCATTTGCACATCCCTGCTACCCATGGTAAATAAGGTTTTTCTTTCTTTGCTTACTTATATTTTTAATGTTACGAATCTATTTCTCACTAAGACATAGGGTTTGTTGGCAAAATGTTAATTAAGGGTTATTTGCTCCAATATTAATATCTGCAGGTAAACTGGGTTGATTTTTCAGTTTATAACTTTTGGTCCAGTAAGCCCCATATCCCTATGGTGCAATATGAGCTATGCATGCTTTGAGAACCCTATTGTTTTCTTCTCGTGCGTGACTTGTGAGTCGTGAGACAAAAAAGGGATTAGATTGATTTTTAGCATTGAGTCTGGGCCTTTTGGTTTTGGGGTCTACATAGGCCCATTGGTCCATGGGCTTATAGAATTCTTCGTGACATAGAGATCATCTTAATGGCATCAAGACTATGACTGCTCTTGTTTACTTATCATTTTTGAAATTCCTTAGCTTGGTCCCCTTCCTGTGCTTAAGTGTTAATCATAAACTCTTTATTTATCTTTTCTAAGTGACTGAATGTCCTTTTTTCATCTACAGGGAATGGGCACAGAGATTAAATGTGAATGTCTGGATATTTTATGTGATGTACTTCATAAATTTGGGAATCTAATGGCAGCTGACCATGAGTTATTATTAAGTTCCCTACTTTCTCAGTTGAGTTCTAATCAAGCTAGTGTGCGCAAGAGGACTGTGGCATGCATTGGTAATACAAAATTAAATTTGTGGGCTTTTATTTTCCATAAAAAGAATTGTTTATTAGTGGAGAGTTGATTTTGCTTTATGCAGTTTGAGTGTTATAAATTTTTTGCCCTCCACCTTGGTTAAAAATCTTGTTGTAGAAATTATTTTTCTTTTGAGCAAAATCTTACTCAAGTTTAACCATCTGGATTTTTCTATATTCTGATTTGAACCTGTTGATATTTGAAAAGTAATTAAGATTTTCATGGTAACTAGCATTTGGGTAACTTTGACCATGAATGTTGATATTAATCCTTCATGTCTCCGATATTTAAAATTATATTATAATTATAAATTTTCTTACTTGCAACTTTCCTTATATAGAAAGTTTTTCAAATAATTGATGTTTTCTATTTTTGAATTGGCAAAGCCAGTATTTTGTTATGAGGAAAATCATTAGAAACATAATAATAAGAACAGAAAGATAACTGATGATGACCTCCACATAAATTTATGAATTTCAGACATTTTTTTGTTGTTTTAGAGTGGAACACCAAGTGATTGGTAATACATGCAATTACTAATCACAAATTAAAATACCTTGAAGCAAGCTGTTTTCAATCCTGAAGTGGCTACTTTTTTAATTTGGTTGAAAACGTTGTCACTGAAAACAACCCTGTATTCTACTTTTTCATCTCTTCAGCATCTCTTTCTTCAAGCTTGTCAGATGATTTGTTGGCAAAGGCAACAGTTGAAGTTGTTACTAACTTGAAAAATAAAGTTGCCAAGTCTGAAATGACCCGTACAAATATACAGATGATTGGTGCTTTAAGGTTAGCACTTTTTTCACATTATTTTCGCCCACTTGCTTCAGTTCTTTTCTTTTTCCCTTTTTTAAGGGTATGCTGAAAAAGAAACCATTTTCTTGTTACTAACGAGTTTGAACTAATTGGTGCTTCAGTCGAGCTGTTGGCTACCGATTTGGGCCTCATCTTGGAGACACAGTTCCAGTGCTAATTAATTACTGTACTAATGCCTCAGAAAATGATGAAGAGCTTCGTGAGTACAGCTTGCAGGTGCTGTATTTGCTTATTATCAGTAGCATTTGAACTATGAAGAGTTTGTGTGTGTGTGTGTGTGTGTCCGCTATACTGTCATTCATCTACTCAATGATATTAAAATTTTACCTTAGGCTCTGGAAAGCTTTCTCCTAAGGTGTCCAAGGGATATTTCAGTTTATTGTGATGAAATTCTTCATCTGACGTTAGAATATCTAAGTTATGACCCAAACTTCACTGACAACATGGAGGAGGATACCGATGATGAAGGTCATGAAGAGGAGGAGGATGAGTATGTGCTTTTTGGTTCACTTGGCTGCCAGCATGGGATTCTTATTTGCATGATATTCTTCTTGTTAATCATGCCAAAGATGCTATTTTCTTTTGCAGTGAGAGTGCAAATGAATATACAGATGATGAAGATGTCAGCTGGAAAGTTCGCAGAGCAGCAGCTAAATGCTTAGCAGCATTGATTGTTTCTCGTCCCGAGATGCTTTCAAAGCTGTATGAAGAGGTAACTTTTCTCTCAATATCTAATTCAGAGCTTATAAATAATTGTTCTCTTTATTTTTTGCGATATTACTGTACTTGTATCATTTTATCTTTCTGGGTATTGGGTAAAAATTCAGCTTACTTTTGATGACGTATTTTGTCATACTTATTTCCTGCTAATAAAATTTCTTTTATCCAACATCAACATCAACACCACCTTTATCCCAAACTAGTTGGGGTCGGTGGTAGATAAACCCAAATGAATAGTATAAAAAGATTGAGGAAAAAAGATAAAAACATAATATATATACACACACACACAAAAAAAAAAACATTATCCATATAAAAATAGCAGTAAACAATGAAAAAGAAAAAGAAATTAAAATAAAATGAAAATAAAGATATATAAGGGGACAACAAAGAATAAGAAAGTAAAAATAAAAATAAAGAAATAGAGGGAAAAAGAGAGAGAGAGAGAGAGTAAAACAAAGAAAAAGAAAAATACATGAATAAATAAGTAAGAAAAAAAGAAGTAAAAGAAAAGAAGGAAAGAAATACAAGAGCATCTAGGGGTCTTCTCATTACGTGCCCAAACCACCTCAATCTATGTTCTCTCATCTTTTCAGCTACCGGTACTACTCTTACCTTTCGTCGAATATCTTCATTTCTTATTTTATCCATCATTTTATCCATCCTCGTATGACCATACATCCACCTTAACATCCTCATTTCCGCTACTATCATTTTATGCTCATGTTGCCTATGTGCTGGCCAACATTCAGCTCCATATAACATTGCAGGCCCTACTGCTGTTCTATAGAATTTTTCTTTTAGCCTAAGGGGATTTTGCGATCACACAAAAACCCTGTTGACTATGTTATTTCATTCACCCTGCTTTGATTCTATGATTTACATCCTCATCAATCTCTCCACCTTTTTACAAAATTGATCTCAGATATCTAAAAGCATCTTTCTTGAGTACCTCTTGTCTTGTCCAAGCAGATGCATGAAATCTTGATCTCCATCTCCAACTAGAGAAAACACACTTCATATGCTCAGTCTTGCTCGGGCTTAACATTAATCCTTTACGTGCTTCTCCACAATTTTAGTTTTCTATTAACACCAACCTTTTGGTCTTATCAATAAGCACAATATCATCTGGAAAAAGCATACATTATGACACTTTCTCTTGAATATCTTTTGTTAGTTCATCCATAACTAAGGCAAAAAGGTAAGGACTTAAAGCAGAACCTTGGTGTACACCTATCGTGATAGGAAAATAACTTGATGTTCCATTACAAGTTTTCACACATGTAGTAGCACCATCATACGTATCCTTGATCGCATCCACATACTTTGATGGTACTTTTTTCTTATTAAAAAAAAAAAAACTGTTTACATGTTTGTGTATATAGCTGCTCGCTGTCATGACTGCCTAACTTTAAACTTTCTGTCTTTTAGGCTTGTCCTAAACTGGTTGACAGATTCAAAGAGAGAGAAGAAAATGTCAAGGTAGGCCAAAATAAATATTTTATTTTTAGTCATTTACAACTCAAGGCTGCTTTTCTGATGTAGATATGTTTGCAGATGGATGTATTTAATACTTTCATTGAGCTCTTACGTCAAACTGGAAATGTCACAGATGGGCAGATTGATGCAAATGAAATGAGGCAAGTGGCTTATGTTTTATGTTACAAACTGAATCAAAACACCCTTAGTTGGGGTAAATCCACCATATTATTCCTCTAGTAATGCTGATACCAGTATTCTACCAGTACCAGGGTGATAGAATTACAATAATTGGAAAAGACTGAATTGTAAGATACCACAGGGTATTCGAGAGACCCTACACTCTCCCTCACTATATTCTACTTAATTTTTCCTGCCTCGCCTCTGCCTTTCTTCTTTCTTATAGCCACACAGGTCAGCTTCCTCTCCAGATTCCCCATGGTTACCTTACTGGAAGGAGGTTACACAAATCACTCAATTCCCCATGATTGCCTCTGGTGCAATCTGTTGCATTAATCATTCAATTCTCTGTGGTTTCCTTTGTGTTTCCTATATAAACCTTGATAATAGGTGATTTCCTAACATTTTCCTAGTGCCAAATAACTTTCTATCTAATTTTATTTCTATTTCTTTTGATGTTGGAAACTTGATGCAGTGAGTGGATGTGGATGATTTCTACATGAATTAATTTTCCACTTCTAGGCATATTTAAAACTTACGATGCACTATTGAACAATATGCTTGTATATGTTTGTAAAATCTAAAGTCAATATTTTCTAGAAGACCCAGGTAGCCTCCTTTAGATTTGTACCCTATGACAACTGTTATCTTAAAGCACTTCTGTTTTGACCGGCACATATAACTTTATTGCTGCTTTTATAAAGATAAGAATTTACAAATTTTACATCTGAACATGGTTCTTTCCATTTGTTAGTTGATATTCACTGTTTAGCTATAACAACTGCATTTGCAGGTGCATATGCATCCAAATTCTAAAATTATTGATTTTGTCACAATTAATATTTGGTTTAATAGGCTTTATCATGAGCAATATGATCCTCCATTATGTCTACCACTTCAGCTTTTGCTATAGTTAAACCCAATTTTTACCATTACCTCATAAGGTGTAGCTTTTTTGACTGCTTATCACTGACATGCAATGCAATGCAGTCCTCGATGGTTGTTAAAGCAAGAAGTGTCAAAGATTGTCAAATCTATAAATAGGCAGTTACGTGAGAAATCTATCAAGACAAAGGTAGTGGTTACCAAAAGTTGATATTGATTAAAGTCTCACCAGATTTTAAACATAGTTGTCTGTGCAGGTTGGTGCCTTTTCTGTTTTGAAAGAACTTGTTCTTGTCTTGCCCAACTGTCTTGCAGACCACATTGGGTCACTCATTCCTGGAATCGAAAAAGCATTAAATGTAAGCGATATTGTTGAGTTTTAATTTTGCTTAATCTCATCTAGTATCTGCTATTGCTGATTATTTTGTTTTGACTTTGCTTTTCAGGACAAATCATCTACCTCAAATTTGAAGATTGAAGCCCTAATATTTACAAGATTGGTATTGTCTTCACATTCTCCTGATGTTTTCCACCCTTATATCAAGGTAATTGAGTATTTGTTTAATTTTCTCTTTGAATTGGTTTTTGTGAAGTTTTATTTTACCGTTTGTGTTGTATGGGCAATGTGGGCGCCATAATGGATGAAATATATTATGAGGAAAGATATTATAAGTATACTAACATTTTCTTAATTTCTTGTTAAATTTTCTTCTTTGTGATCTAGTACCAATAACCTCCTCCATGCACCATCAAAATTAAAAAACTCATATCCTTAGGTTATCATTTTGTGGGTTGGAATGTTTGTCACTCTGTTTAACATAATTTAGATTGGAAAAATAGTAAAAATGTAAAATTGATGTCTTAGAGAAGTAGATTTTTTTCTTGATTTTCCAATCTATGATGCCCAAAATCTTAATGATTGGGTTGAGTTCAGAAAAGTCCCTACAAAATGTGCTCCTTTGAAATTGTTACCTATTCTTTTTAAATACTTATTGTAATTCCCTCTCATCTTCACCAGAGTTTTAATTTTATTTTCTTTTGTTATAACTTATTGTTTATAGTTCACTATTTCTTTTTCTTCTTATCTCACCTAATTTGCATGGAGTATAATGGTCATCTTGCTGGAGTTATAATTTGTAAAAGCCATTTCTAGGTACTTATTTAATAGTTCAAGCTTTTGGTTTAATTGTTTCTTTGACATGGTGTCATAAGTTAGTTGACTGTGTGGCCTACAGTTTAATCTTTGCCATGTCCAGTCTTACTGACTTGGACATGTCATGTTTATGTAGTTCTAAGTCTCATCTTTCTCCATATTTTAAGCTCAGTGGGTTTCATGTGAGGGGTTGTGTCAGTTATAAAATCATTTTCCTTGATCCTTAGTAGCATAAGCCTTTACTTGTAGTGGTTCCTTGACCCACTTTATTAGTTTAAATTTGCCTGTTTACTCTTCGATGTAAGGGCAGTGACATGTGTATTCTATGTTATTCTATATGGATGACATATGGCAGCACTTCATGCTTAATTGTATTTGTGTTTCTGTTTGTAGGCTCTTTCTGCTCCTGTTCTATCAGCTGTTGGTGAGCGTTATTACAAGGTCACTGCAGAAGCCTTGAGGGTATGTGGAGAACTTGTTCGTGTTGTGCGGCCAAACATTGAGGTGTGTGTATATATCCTCTTTGGACTGGGAAATAATGTTAGAACTATTTCTAATAATCAAAATGGCATTGTGGTGTAGGGCTCTGGTTTTGATTTCAGACCGTATATTCATCCCATATATAATGGCATTATGTCACGCTTAATAAACCAAGACCAGGATCAGGTTAGTAGGCTATTTTGTAGAAGGATTCTTTTTATGTTTTTATCATGAATATCCTTTTTCCTTTCCAGGAGGTTAAGGAGTGTGCTATCTCCTGTGTGGGCCTCATTGTGTCAACGTTTGGCGACCATCTAAATGCTGAATTACCTGCATGCCTTCCTGTGCTTGTTGATCGGATGGGGAATGAGATAACCCGACTTACGGCTGTCAAGGTTGGCCAGTTGGATTTTATGCTTTAAAATTCTAAAAATTGTTGCGGACTTGTGATGTAGAAAAACTGTTAACAGTATAGTAACAAGGAAAGTCATAAGGTTTAAGAGAGTGATTTCTTGTAGTATACCCAAAGTAAAGGGTATAACTTCTTTTGCTAGTCATGATTTTTAGTACAAATAGAGGTCTAAGTTTCATATACAACAGCCCTTCTAAGTTCTAAGTATTAACTAATTAGTGAAATTAGTGAAATAAGGTGTTCTCTCTTTGTTTCGTATCTTCCTTTTTTAAACATAAATAATCAGAATTTATTCCAAATATTGGGACTTTATCCATGCTTTACTTTCTTTGTTGGCTGCCCCTCCCTCCTTTATATGATTCAGACTGGGGGTGTTTTAAACCCAAACAAACCCATTCTGCAGAAGAATCTGAACAAAATTAACCAGATTGGTTTTGTTTTAACTAGATTAGTGGTTAGGTTCAGTTTCTAATTTTGAGAATTTTTCTTTTGGATTTTTTGTGTGGTTGAGGAGATTTTAAAATCAACTACCCCTGACCACTGATTTACACTTTTATATTTGTAAAGAACCTTGGGATACACCACCCCAAAAGCTAGCTCAAAGGGTGGGAGTGCCCAAGGCCTTATAAACTCCACATTAGTTGCTTATACAACCAATGTGGGACTATATATCTCAACACGCCCCCTCACACAAGAGCCCATTGGGCTTGAAGAGTGGATGATGCAACAGGTCCAGCCTACCTGTGCTAAGAAATTCCACAAGAGATAGTGGGGGACGGCGAGGCTCTGATATCCCAAGGTTCTTTACATGTCATCGAAGAACAAGCTTCCAATTTGGTGTTGCTCTTGGGCAAACCTGGTTTAAGTTTTCCAGTCTAATAAGTGGTGTTATTTATTTTAGATTTGTAATTAAAACTAAGACTCCTAATCCGGAGTATAAGCAAGTATTTTAGATGGCTATATTTATATTGCGTTCCTAGATGCTTACATGTTAGCTTGAGCTATGAAGCACCGATACGCGTTTTCGATACGTTATTCGATGATACAGGATGTAGATTACCAAACAATACGTTTCTGATACGCGTATCCGATACGTTGGAAAAAAAATTTAAGGAGTATCGGTGCTTCTTAGAGCTTGAGTAGCAGTTGTCTTGAAGATCAGGATTTCTTGTGCAGGCATTTGCTGTCATTGCTGCTTCTCCACTTCGGGTGGATCTATCATGTGTTCTGGAGCATGTAGTAGCAGAGTTGACTGCATTCCTACGAAAAGTAAATTCATCTTACAATAATCTTTTTATCAACTTTTTATGTATTTTATTGAAATTTCAGGTTGTACTCTATTTGATTTTCAAGTCAAATTTTCTTATAACTTACTGAGAGTTTCCCACCATAAGGGGTGATATATTCTGAGCTTTGCTTTGCTGGTTTGCTAACAGGCCAATCGTGTACTAAGGCAGGCAACCTTGGGAACCTTAAATTCACTCATAGTTGCTTATGGTGATAAGATTGTTTTGCCTGCTTATGAAGTTATTATTGTAGAACTGTCAGGATTGATTAGGTTCGTCTTACTAATCTACTCTCAGTACATTGGCATAGGTGATGTGGATTGCAGCTTTTTTTTTCCCTTATTTTTGTTGCTTGTGTTTTAGTGATTCTGACTTGCATATGACGGCTCTTGCCCTGGAACTCTGCTGCACATTAATGGGTGACAAGAGGTCAAGTCAAAGTGTTGGATTGGCTGTTAGAAACAAAGTTCTTCCTCAAGCTCTTACGATAATTAAAAGCTCATTGCTGCAGGGGCAAGCACTTCTGGTAAGTTTTATGCATGTGACTGAACATGATCCAATTTTTATGAATATAAAATATATACATGCTCACGGTTTTCTTTTGCTTAATACTACAGGCTTTACAGAACTTTTTTGCTTCTTTAGTCTATTCTGCAAACACTAGTTTTGATTCCTTGCTGGAGTCACTACTTGCCTGTGCCAAGCCTTCTCCACAGTCAGGTGGCATTGCTAAACAAGCATTGCATTCAATAGCTCAATGTGTGGCTGTTCTATGCCTTGCTGCTGGTGATCAGAAGTGTTCATCTACAGTGAAAATGCTTACTGACATTCTCAAGGATGACTGCAATTCTAACTCAGTAAGCTTTCCCTCCAGTATTTCTGCTGTGTAGTGAAAATTTTCTTGATAATTCATCTCCTTAATGCCTTTCACAGGCGCAGACTGCTCCGATTTAATCTGATCTCACTGCTAATGGATGTTGGACTGCTATCTTTTTTATCCCATCATTTGCATTTTTTTATGGTTTTGTTTTCTTTTAGAATATATTCAGAGAATTTTAGACTATCTTAAGTATATAGTAAGAATATTTTATCTTGACTATCTTCAGAAGATCTTTAGACTATATTGTGGAATCACCTAGTCCTAACACTTTCTCTGTCGGAAATAAAATTGAAATGCATTGCCACAACAGTTTCGCTTCGCTTTATCGCCTTCTCTATGTACTCTAATCATTTATGGCTATCTTCAGAAGATCTTTAGAATATATTGTGGAATCACCTAGTCCTAACACTTTCTCTGTCAGAAATAAAAATGAAATGCATTGCCGTAACAGTTTGGCTTTCATTTTGTTCCTCGCCTTCTCTATGTACTAATCATTTATGCCTTTTCCCTTTCAAAGGCTAAGCAGCACCTTGCCCTTCTATGTTTGGGGGAGATTGGTAGAAGGAAGGATCTAAGCACACATGCACATATAGAAAATATTGTTATTGAGTCTTTCCAATCTCCTTTCGAAGAGATCAAGTCTGCTGCCTCGTACGCACTTGGTAACATTGCTGTTGGTAATCTTCCCAAGTACTTGCCATTTATCTTGGATCAGATTGATAATCAGCAGAAGAAACAATATCTCTTACTCCATTCTTTGAAAGAGGTGTGTTGCCTTGAACAAACTATCTGGTTGTCTGTGATTTCTTTTTTTAATGTTTAATATAGATGCTATTATGTTTTCTTCCTCTTATGTAATGTATATGCTATTCTCTTGCCCCTACCGAGCAGGTAATTGTGAGACAATCTGTAGATAAAGCAGAGTTTCAAGAGTCTAGTGTTGAGAAAATACTTAATTTACTCTTTAACCACTGTGAAAGTGATGAAGAGGGGGTGCGCAATGTAGTGGCCGAGTGTCTGGGCAAAATTGCGCTTATTGAACCTGTAAAACTCATTCCTGCACTCAAGGTATATGAATTTTCTATCGGTGCCCTGTACTCATGCTTGTGACTTGCTTGTTTTAAATTTGGTGGTTGTGTTTGTATATTTGGAAATTTATATAGGTAAGAACAACTAGCCCAGCTGCATTTACTCGAGCTACTGTTGTCATTGCTGTGAAGTACTCTATAGTTGAACGTCCTGAGAAGATAGATGAGATCATATACCCTGAAATATCATCATTTCTTATGCTTATCAAGGATAATGACAGGGTCAGTTTGTAATCACCTTACTCAATGTTGATAAAGACATGCAAAGTGCTATTTTCTTTTTTTTGTTTGTGTATTTTCGGCTTACTGGCAGATGGTTATTTTGTTGGAACTTTATTTTAGCTGATTGTTATTATGGGATACAGCATGTTAGGCGAGCTGCTGTCTTGGCTCTAAGCACATTTGCACACAATAAGCCGAACCTAATCAAGGGGCTTCTTCCCAATCTGTTACCTCTTCTTTATGATCAAACAATTGTTAAGGTAACCTGATTTCTGTTTCAAGTAATTCTGTTGGGTATATGTCTTTACAATATAAACCTGACTTTATCTTCCCCGTGATTCTATGAACTTTTTAAAGTAATTTTAATATATTTTGTAATGGCTTGAGTCTACTGGCAGAGATGCCTTAAGCAAAATAGAAGATCTTGTATTACTGGAGGTGGTCTGATTTTTATAATGAATTTTTGACAGCAAGAGCTAATAAGGACAGTTGATCTTGGTCCTTTCAAGCATATTGTGGATGATGGGCTTGAATTGAGGAAGGCAGCTTTCGAGTGTGTAGACACATTGCTGGACAGTTGTCTTGATCAAGTGAACCCCTCATCTTTCATTGTTCCTTATCTTAAATCTGGTTTGGATGGTGAGCATTAAACATAATCTTTTTCCCATCCTTGGTAATTACATGTGTTGGTTGATGGTTCTGATTCACTTATCTAATATTAATATTTTAAGTTCAGATTTTTATATTTATTTTATTTTTCTTCGTAACACTCTTCATGATATTTGCTTTAGGTTAACTCCTACCTTTATCCATTTTTCCAAGCATTTTAGCCCAGGTTAAGATGTTAAATTTGTACTAGATGGTGATTTGTGTACTAATATATTGGAAAAATAGCACATTTGCTACTGAAACTTAGGGAAATTCGGATCCATCCACCCCACTTAAAACGGGAGCTTCATGGCACTGGTCTTCTTTTTACTAAATTTGTTGAATACTTTATTTTATTTGTATTGTTCCCGGGGTTGAGTATCCTACTTTTTTTTTCCTCTTTCTTTGTTGGTGCTAATTTTAATGATACAAATTTGGGTTTTTCAGATCATTACGATGTTAAAATGCCCTGCCACTTGATACTTTCAAAACTAGCTGATAAGTGCCCCTCTGCAGTCTTGGCAGGTTAATGTTGTCTCTATTACAGTATTAAGATCTTGCTATCTTGCATTTATGTTTTCTAACTTGGATTTCACCTTTCAGTGTTAGATTCATTGGTGGATCCTCTCCAAAAGACTATCAATTTTAAGCCAAAGCAAGATGCAGTCAAGCAAGAAGTAGATCGTAATGAAGACATGATTCGAAGCGCACTCCGAGCTATTGCATCCTTGAACCGCATAAGGTTTGTATTTTGTGCTTTGTGAACCAAGCTCTTTCTTCCTCCTTTCTGTTTCTCTTTGCACTTCTGTCCACGTATTAATCTGAGAGGCGTGTATCTTTTTTGAATTTGCGTTCTGCAGTGGAGGAGATTGCAGTGTCAAGTTCAAGAATCTTATGAATGAAATATCAAAATCACAAACTCTCTGGGATAAGTATTATTCAATCCGCAATGAATGATGCACATACAACTTTTTTTTTAAAATTTTTTCCTTCATAGTTCAGGAAGGAGTGATAAAATATTATCTGCCGGGGCATCTGTGCTGGTTGTCAACTTCACCTTCACGGGGAAAAGTGATAAGGTGGTTTAGAACCCGTTGATGCAGGGGCGTGGATAAGTTGTTCGTTGTACCATAGTAGAATTCAATTAAAGCAGTGGGAATACCAATGGCGATTTCTTGTATAGGAGGAAAGATTTTTCCTTTTTTCTGTATTTATTTGTTTTAGCTACGTTATCTGATGATCAGTTACTGGCCCCCGTCGTCTGGGGAAAAGTGAGAAAGCAAAAAAAGAAATTAACAGATATATTGATGGAATCATTCGGATTTATTTTGTCAAGTTTTCATCTTGCATGTTATAAGTATTCTGAATCACTGGTATCCGTTCTCCTTACTGTATAATATTCATGTTATATTTGAACCTTACGGTGATTTTTCATCTCACCGACTCTCCTAGTAATAGTGTTAATTGTCATCCAATATTTATGAATTACCTAATATTTTTATTTAAGAAAAACGACTATTATTTTAGTAGTTCATAAAATGTAAAAGTGAAAATGAGCTTTAATTTAGTGATCTTACATTGTCGATTGGAATTGTGAAATATATCATACATTCTGCGAAGACCAAGACCAGCAAATCAACTTTTGACTTATCAATGTTAAAAAAGACGAGCTTTTATCTAGCCAACAAAATTAATTACATCATAGTTCATTAAGGTGAATGGCAAAAAAACATATATTAGGGTTAAAACCGTACTCTGAGGACAGTCTAAAAGCATTTCACTTGATAACATGCATCCGTTGGTTTTGCATCAACAAACTAATATGGAAAATAGTTTGCACATGTTAAATACAATCGAGAGGCCAAGGGCTGCATAACCTAATCATCGTTCTCAACTATACCATCCTTGAGATGAAAATGTTTTTCTCTCTTTTGAAACTCTGTCAAACATTTTATATTTGAACCTTACGGTGATTTTTCATCTTACCGACTCTTCTAATAGTAGTGTTAATTGTCCAAAACCCAATATTCATGAATTACCTAATATAGCATGCGCTCATGATACTGTTAGTAGTAGTGTTATTTAAGACCAACGATTATTATTTTAATAGTTCATAAAATGTAAAAGTGGAAATGAGCTTCAATTTAGTGACTTTAGGTTGTCGATTTGAACTGTGAAATATGTCATACACTCAGCGAAGACCAGTAAACCAATGCTTGACAGTATAAAAAAAAGAATAGCTCTCATCTAACCAACCAAATTAATTGCATCATAATACATTAAGGTCAAGGGGAAAAAATCATATATTAGTGTTAAAACCATACTCTTAGGACAGTCTAAAAGCATTTCATAACATGCATCGGTTGGTTTTGCATCAACAAAACTCTATTGAAAATGGTTTGACCACGTTAAATACAAACGAGAGGTCAAGGGCTGCATAACCTAATCATCATTCGCAAATGTACGATCCTTGAGATGAAAATATTTTTCTCTCTTATGAAACTCTGTCAAACATGTTATATTTGAACCTTATGGTGATTCTACATCTTACCGACTCTTCTAGTAGTAGTGTTAATTGTCCAAAACCCAACATTCATGAATTTCCTAATATAGCATGCGCTTACGATACTGTTAGTAGTAGTTTTATTTAAGACCAACAACTATTATTTTAGTAGTTCATAAAATGTAAAAGTGAAAGCGAGCTTCAATTTAGTGAGCTTAGGTTGTTGATTGGAACTGTGAAATATATCATACACTGAGCGAAGACCAGCAAACCAACGTTCGACTTATCAGTGTCAAAAAAGAAGAGCTCTCGTCTAGCCAACAAAATTAATTGCATCATAATACATTAAGTTTAAAGGGGGAAAAACATGTATTAAGGCTAAAACTATACTCTTAGGACGGTCTAAAAGCATTTCACTTATAACATGCATTAGTTGGTTTTGCATGAACAAGCCTCTATGGAAAATGGTTTGACCATGTTAAATACATTCGAGAGGCCAAGCACTGCATAACCTAATCATCATTCTCAGCTGTACCATCCTTGAGATGAAAATATTTTTTTCTCCTCTGAAACTCTGTCAAACATGTTATATTTGAACCTTCCGGTAATTCTCCATATTACCGACTCTTATAATAATAATGTTAATTGTCCAAAACGTAATATTCATGAATTACCTAATATAGCATGCGCTTACGATACTGTTAGTAGTAGTGTTATTTAAGACCAACGACTATTATTTTAATAATTCATAAAATGTAAAAGTGAAAACGAACTTCAATTTAGTGACCTTTGATTGTCGATTGGAACTGTGAAATATATCATACACTCAACGAATACAAATAAACCAATGTTCAACTTATCAGTGTCAAAAAAGTAGAGCTATTTAGCCAACAAAATTAATTGCATCATAATACATTAAGGTAAAAGGTGAAAAGATATATATTAGGACTAAAACCATACTCTTAGGACAGTCTAAAAACATTTCACTTAATAACATGCATCGGTTGGTTTTGCATCAACAAACCTCTAGAAAATGGTTTGAACATGTTAAATACAGTCGAAAATGGCTTGAACATGTTAAATACAATGAGAGGCGAAGGGCTGCATAACCTAATCATCATTCTCAACTGTACCATCCTTGAGATGAAAATGTTTTTCTCTCTTTTGAAACTCTGTCAAACCTTTCCCACTTCCAGTCACACCAACCTTTCCTTGAGGATCATCAGGAGATTTAAAAATACTCTCCCGCTTTCTTCCCGAGAAGAAACCAATCTGTAAGCAAAGCCAAGGAAATGCATATATCAAAAAGCAATAAAAAAACATCTATACAAATCAAAATATATACCGTACACAAATATCAGTGGATTGTGATGTGAAAATCAAACATAACAGCAAATTTCAGTGATCTGGCTTTCTAAACTCTCGTTAAATGCAGAAGAATTCTCGCTGTTGATTTTTTTTTTCCAATCATGTTTATATCCAACCAATTCAAGAGATAAATAGATTTTCAACATTTGGTTGAAACATATTCTTCCATGAAATTTCGAGTATGACTCTCTATCATATACTTCACATATAACTCTCTCTCGCCTTAGGAGTAGAATAAGGCTGGATAGGACAGATAAGCTGCGTAAGACCATTACCCCATGCTCACTCCACTGCCATTATCCATCCTATCTCAACCACAGCATTGCCACACCCACCACAGACTTGGAATTTAATTGAGGAAGAAAAGAATTTTGGTTCAGAAAACATTTAAGCTATCAGACTTTGTATTCAGTTGGAGGCAAACAATGGATACGATAAGAGTTTACCATTTTATCCAATAGGGCCTCATGCTATCCTAATGCACTAAATGGCTTAGTTCATTTCCATTATTCAATTTAAAATTTATCAACATCAACAACATTTTTATCCTAAACTAGTTGGAGTCGGTGGCAAATGAACCCAAATGAAATATAAGAAAAGGTTAAGGAAAAAAGGATAAAAATTCACTTTAAAAAGTATATACAAACAAAAATTGATTACAATTATTACATTAAAACTATCAACAGGCCCCAAGGTACAAGCGAAACTAAGATAGCCGTAAAAACTTTTAAAACTAACATAATTACGAAGTTGAGAAGGGTACCTTCTTTGTCTTTCCTTTGGTTGACTGAAACTGCTGCCAAGCATTTTGCCTCTTATTTTGTGTGACTTCAAGTTGCTCCATCCTCATCTTTGACTTAAAGGCATGTATTTTCTTACGTTTGGCAGCTTTCTATAATCATTGAGTTAGAAAACATGTCATCAATGACATCCTAGCTAATTGGCAGTATGAACTTGGATAAAACAAAAATAATTTCAGAACCCCCTAAAGAATTTTGTTTTCAGAAAAAACAAATACTTTACTAAAAGTAGAGGACAAAATGACACATTAACCCAAGGACATCTAGATAGCAAAAACAGCAAATTCAAGAACTTCATCAATATTGAAAATATAATTTTCAATAAATAATTTAGTGAATTTATGGGGAAGAAAAAAAGAAGAGAGAATGAAAAGTTGCTGAAACAACTGCTCACCACATCCTCAGGGTCATCAGGCTCAATACGAAGCTTTGCAGGTAAACTTCGCGACTGAAAATCAACAGATGCAGCTTGCGCAATTTTACGTTTGATAGCCTGCTTTGTAGCTTCGGCAACTCGTTCAGCTTCTAACAAGGCATCAACAGTACCTTCTTGAATTGGCCTTATATTGGCAGGATCAACCTGTAATAAGCAACCACCATCAACACATGGCGTTTACCTGGAGATATAAGAAACTTGAAAATCGTTGGAATGTTTGTCTATAACCAAAAAATAATGCTTTAGATTGTAATGATGAGTTAGCCACTTGTCTTTATGGCCCATATGCCGTCATCACATTTTATGAGCGGGACAGATTGCAAATAAACTTCTCCAGGATATAAAGCTCCATTATTCCCTTCCCCAATTCAACAATGAACTACAAAACAATTCAATACACATGATGGCACACAAAGTACATAATTGAAAATTCTTTACTTGCAAGTAACCTTCTGCGGGATAAATTGATTCCGCTATTTCCTTTCTCAATTAAAAAAAGCACTGGAGAACACTTGAATAAACATGATGGCATACAGATTATTTGATTTAAAAAGAAAACTAAAAACTATAAAAGATTTTATAATTATCAACTACGTACAGAAAATTGTCAAGAGTTTGCATCTTTGCAAACCAGCCAAATCATGCATTCATGCAGAATAATACTGAAAGGATGCAAGATGCATTGGCACGGTATATTAGCAATACTTTATTTTGACATACAGTAGAGGCGGTTGGCAATCAAACATGGCAAAAATCACAAAATTCCTTATTTGAAATCCCTCGTCTACATATCCAAGATTTGCTTAGCAAGATAATACATCATAATTAATTGTATTATGGTAAAATAGCAAACGGGGACTTCCTTCTATACAATCAAGTATGCATCAAGTAGTTTTAGAAACAATACCTCTTCTTTATTACCCCAATTTTCATAGCAAACATAATAACCATTTGGGGAATAGGCTTCAATTGTTGCATCATACCTGGACATTCATAATATAACAAATTAAACATGAAGAAAGCATAGGTAATGAAATGGAAATCATAATATGTAGATGGACAACAAGAAGGAAAATAACTTACCACTCCCCATCTTCACTCCAAACTGCCTGAACTTTAGTGCCAACAGGAAATTTCTCATGATCAAAGCCACTATCTAACTCCTAAAGTGAAAAAAAAAAAAAGGAATTACCAATGATCAACAGAAAAGTATAGCGCTTAAATCATCATTGATTATTTCAATCGTTTCTACGACAACTTCTGCCAGATTGTAATTTCAGCAATTATCAAAGGCAAGAAACTAAGTCAATTTACGACAACTTCTGCCAGATTGTAATTTCAGCAATTATCAAAGGCAAGCAACTAAGTCAATTTTGAACAAGCAGTTCCATGGCAGCACATGGCAATTCAGTATATTAGGGATAAATATTAATATAGATCAAGCAAATGTTCTCATCTGCAGTTCGATTATCTATAGCCAAAAGCGGCAATGCATAATTAGAAAGGGTGCATCCTGGCTTCATTTACCAAAATAACCGACCATCAGGCCAAGTCTCCAACAGTATAGCCAGTAGATGTTAAATACACAGTAATGCACAATAGCCTAATGCATATAAGAGACAGGCACCATCAAATAAGCAATTATTATTTCTTTCTTTTTTTAGTAGTGTTTTTTCCAGAAGTGAAGGACTACAGACAAAAAGGTGGGGGTGGGAGGGATAAGATATGATCCTTATCATGCAAATTAGCATATCTGCTTGGTCTGAATTAATATTTATCCTACTACATGTATACCAAGGAGACTCCCTAAAGGAAACCATGAGTCAACATCAAGCACACCTTTAAGAGGTAAAAACGAATAAATGAGAAAAAGTAAATTAGAGAAGATAAATAATATAGGGGAATCATTTCCACTACTCCCATTTATGCTCATGTTGTATTGGCCAACATTCAGCTATGCATAAACATTGTAGATAGTACTGCTGTTTTATAAAATTTTCCTTTTAGCCTCAAGGGATTTTGTGACCACACAAAATCCTAATACATTGCGCCATTTCATCCAACCTGCCCCGAGTGAAGGACCAAAATAAGGACACAAACTCCTGCAGTTCCGCCCCATAACAAGTCTAAAGAGAGAAAGTTTGCCTTCAACATGCAATCATTCTACATTACTCAAGACATCAAAGGACCACACATAGCAAACTGCTGCAAACCTTGGACCTCCTACTCGTGCCAAAACCTCTGAACTTTTCTTTTATCTAATCACAAAAGCCTTTGACAGGGAAACTTCTCTAACTAACCAAACTGATCCACAATTCGTAATTAATGACAACATCACCCGAGAAGAATGATAAACCAAGTGAATGGAACAAACATTTGAAATAAACTATGGCTCATACAGTCCGAATTCAGAAAGGGACTAAGTATAGCTGTGAAAAGAAAAGTGAGCTCGAAGACAGATATCAAATAAAAAAATACACAAAATTGTTGATCATGAGTTTCCCTACCATGATTCCCAATTTCGCGGACAGCAATAAAGTAAATTAGACATATTCAGCACCATGTGAAAGTAAACTCTAAAGTCAAATCAGAAAATCGAGCATGTACCACTAGATTCTCCTTAGGTTTTGACAAACTTGGAGATGCACTAGCATTTGAACCAGATATTTCATTTTGCTTTGCAGTTGCAAGGAGTTCTTCCGTTAAAGCAATCACCTGTGTCACACAATTTTAGGCCACATTCCAATTCAGTAAAATAAATATTTTTCAGAAATTTTTACATCATAAACCAAATTAATGTCAAAATTCTAACTTAGAATCTCAGTGTGAACATCTCATATCAGGTGAGAGGGAGAAAGCATGCTGGACATCACGACACAGAGCACACCTGCACAGAACCAAGATAGAAGTGATGTGCATTTTGACGAGGCTCTCATTTTTTATTTCATTTTTTATTTCATTATATTGCTCCTCAGGATCTGCAATTTGAATCATATTACTAACTGACTGCCCTGTACTTCCAAATAAAACATGGATATTATAGTTCTCCTGTGAGAGGAAAGCTGACATCTGCTGCAGTTAAATTTTTGATGTGGGGCCCACTTTAAGTAAAATAAAATAAAAAAATATAACATGTGATACTGTAGCGTGTCTGTTGGAAGGGGGTGAGTTCTCGAGAAACTCAACCCTATAAAACGAATAAATCTTTGGTGCTACTGTTGCACTAAGATTCAGTGCATCCCACCAATGGGAGTATTACACATCATATGTGAGAGAAAAAAATTGGCAGAGAAAAGAAAATTTTAACTCACATGTAATATTTCTATTGGTGAGATGTACTGAATCTTTGGTGCAACAGTAGCACCAAAGATTTATTCCAATAAAACACTACCCTCACCTCTTTCAACCAATAAATGAGGACTAATCCCAAAAAACGAGCCACTAGAGTTTCATGGGTTGAAAAATTAAAATAAAATGTGGTGCATAGCAAGCCCATACATCCATACACCGGTGCTCTGATGTCTTTATGCTAGGTAAGACGGTAGAGTTCTGCTTTCTTGAGAAAGAATCAATTATCAATTCAGATTTTATTTTAACAGAAAAATAAGCATTATTGAAGGAGTATATTAAGACGAAACAATGGAGAACAGTGGGAAACAGAAAGAACTGCTATATTCATTACACTAATGAATAAAATGAACAAGAAATCAGCTAAGCGAGTGAATAAAATAAAATAAAAAATACCTCAGTAAGCTCCCTTTCCATGTCCACATACTCAGAATTTCCAGGCTCGTCATTTAGAAGTTGTCTAACCTGATCCAGAGACGAGATGAAGGAAAACCATTAATCTTTCATATAAAAGACTAAGGAGTACATAAATTGATATTATAAGCGATACCAATGACATTAACTATTTTTTTTTTCTTTTTTTCTAACAAAGGACAGAGGACATGCAATAATTAGCATGTTGGTCACTCACTATCCACAATTAGTTATCGCTCATATTCGGTTATCTCATTAACAAAACACACACAAAATTCTCTTTTCTTGAAGACCGGAGTGAGCTTCTTTATTCCCTAATCCATGATTGATATTTGCATTTTCTAAATTATGTTACATAAAAATTGAAGTGGGGGAAAAACCCTAATTGTTGCAGCGAATGAAAAAAGGGAACCTGATGGAGTTGATCTTTGTAGATAGAAAGATTGGAGGCGAGCTCTTGTATGCTTACTTCATCACCGCTTTGCCCTTCCATCTTTTTTTCTTTCGATTCTTTCAAATCACAAACACCACACCACAGGACTCACACGACTCGAAGAAAAGAGAAGAACAAGTTACAAGACCCTCCCCTCAAACCCTCGGAGGTCTCTTATATTGGGCTTTTATTTTCATTCTCATTGGCCCTTAAAATGTCCAAATTATTATTAAACGTGACCTCTTGTGAAGCCCAAGATATATATAGATGATGGATCTGGGTCTTACTAATGTCATTATTCACATCTTTATAAGTAACTGTTTTTCGATACCCAAATCGCAACTTTATATTTTTGAAGATTACTGGCGGTGGGCAACAGTGATATTGTCTATGAATAAATCTAATATAATAAAAAGAAATATTTGTATACTATTTTTTACTACTTTGTTACAAACTGTCTTACACTTACATTTATTAAAAAGTATTTAAATATTTTAAATTACACAACTTTGTATACTAATTTTTTATATTCTCTCTCCTTCACAATATTATTTCTTTCTCTCTCTTCCTGTTTTTTTGGAAGAGAAAGAATATAAAAAATCACTACACTAAAACACAATTATTTCACTTAAAATGACAAAAAAATTCATTTATTTATTAAAAAAAGAAATATAAATAATATATATTAAGAAATGTATTTTTAGTTTTATTACTTAAAAATAAAAATGATATGGAAATAATGTAATAAAGATTGGCGCAAATTATTAGCTACTTTATGACGTGGAGTTGTGAAGCTTGTGAGCTGTGATATCTACACAATTTGGAGACAAAAATCACCTTCTATCACAAATTTTTTTTTAAAATAAAATAATGTTGTTAAACATACATATTTTACACGGCTCTGTTGACTATCTTCATTACGTAGGTAGTACTAGATGCCTTTGTGGTTAAAGCCTTTTTGTATTCATAAATAATGGTGTATTAACATACTCATTATGTACTTTTGTAACTTCTTATTCTTTAATTCCAATATAAAAAGATATATCTTATAAAGACTGTAATAAATAGAAAAAAGAAACAAAGATTATAGCTAGTTCATGAATTTTAGAATTCATAAGTGTGTGAGGGGAGATATTTTGGCTCTAAGATTTTTAAGTCTTATTCTCCATCGATGTAAGTTACATTCTTAATTTTGATAGTTGATTTTATTTTTATCCAAATCTAATAATTATTAGATATTTGAGTCGTTAGATTCAAGTAAATCAATAATTAAGATTTTTTTAAAAAAAAAAAAGGAACCGATTAAAGGAAACAGAAAATTTTATAAAGAAAGGAAACAAAAGAAGAGGATCGGAGTGGAAAGGAGACACTTTTGGAGAAGTGAGATGAGATAGTGGGGAAAACAATCATAAATTTGAGACGGAAGTGGGCTCAGTGCCATGACAAGCTATTTTTTATGTGGGGACTGTGTTAATCTTTTACCCAACATTTTAATGTATAATGTCCTATGAGGATGCCAATTAGAAATGGTTTTGCGGGGGGGCTGGCCTCAACAGTAAAACATGTTAGAGACATGTCTTATTACATAATCGTACACAATGATTGTCAAAAAGAACAACTTCAACAAATTCTCCAATGTGATTTTTGTTATAAAAACTACAATTCTATTTGTCTATGTTTTTAATTCTATGTGTAAATTCTTACGCCAATTTGTGTTAAAAATGTGTTTTAGAATAAATTTTGCTAGCATCGGATCATAGTACTTGGATGAAATCACGGTACGCGTTCTATCACTTAGATTACATGTTCGTTTTTTAATTTGATATAGGAAAAAAACTAAAAGGAAAAAAGTAATTCCCACGTTGTCAAGCAGTCAAAGATAAACAGGGAGAGAATGTAATGAATCTTGCCACGAAGTTCCTCCTTAAAACACCAATATGTAGACCCAGAAAATTAAATAAATCTTTCTTCGTATATAGTTGTGTGTGTTTGTGAGTAAACCATGGCAATTATATGTGGGTCCCAATTCCCATAACATGCATGTCTCGCGTAGTTATGAATTTGTTTATCAAACACTTTATATATATATATATATATAATACCAAATATCACTTTGGGAGAGGTTTAAAGTCTATATAAGATTTTACTTAATCATCGATCGCTTAAATTATTTAATAACATTCATACTTAATTTTTATTATTGTAGTTTTTTAAAAGCTTCCTGCCACCGAATTTCAAGTGTAATTAACATGAATAAAGAGTAAGGGGGAAAAATTAACACATTAAGCTCCTCTGAATTTAGATGCCCTTCCTTATATATATAATAATTAAGACATTAATTGCCATGCATTCTTCACAGTATTTTTCATAATAACTTTATACTGAATATAGTACAAAAAGGCTAGACTAAATAAATTGGTATGCTAGGGAATATTGTCATCTGATCCAGAGTATTTGGATTGATTATTGTTTTGCTTGGCATAAGGTTCAGGTTGGGAAGGAGCATAAGAATACCATCTGGACCAAAAGAGATAGTTGAGGAAGTTTAGAAAGCTTAGGGCAGCCATTAACCAATAGAAAAGGTCAAGCCTGTCTTGGTTGAGATTGTTGTAATGAAGCCAACCACCACCACCAGCACCATTTGAAGAAGTTGAAGTGATCTTATTGACCAAAGAAACCAATAGTGAGCTCAAATAAAATCCAAATGAGTAGGAGCAATATGTGATAGCTGTCAAGAATGCCTGCATCCCTTTGAAGGACTGTTTGTAAAAGAACTCAAGGAGACCAACGGCTGTAAACATCTCTGACAATCCAAAGATTAAGAATTGCGGAGTAATCCAAAAAATAGACAAAGTTTTGTTATGGTTCAGAGCTGCATCCCTTCTCTTTTTCTCCAATAGAGCAGCCGAAACCATAGAAAATGTAGCTAGAAAGAGGCCAAAACCTATTCGACGCAAAGGCGAGATTCCAGACTCATGACCAGTAATTTTTCTGGCAAAGGGGACAAAGAAAGTGTCATAGAGAGGGACTACGATGATGAGCAAGATATAAGGAATGGACTGAAGCGACGCTGGTGGGATATGAAATGATTTGGTTAGATGGGTGTCCATGGCACTCCCTTGTTGGACTGAGAATGTCTGCAGTTGTGCTAATATTGTGTTGAATATGATGGTGCAAGAAAATATCGGAACAACTGATACCAACATCTTCACTTGCTCAACTTGTCCCACACTGCACAATCTCCATGCGCTTTCCTTTCTGTTTGTTCCCTCTAATTCCACTCTGATACAAGCCTTGTCCAAGAACCTGATCAAATATATATTAATAATATTAATGAATATATATATATATATATATATATATATATATATTTTTTTTTTTTACTTTAGCTAGCACATATATATTGGCATGCAGAAAAATATACTATATATACTTCTAATTAAGAACATGGTATAATTGATTGAATCCAATATAAAAGTACCTGAACTTATCGGTATGAACATAGTTTTGGCTTCCATGAAGCATTTGTGGGTTAGATGGACAGATATGCTTTCTTTTCAGAAATGCAGCCACAAGAACCTGATATATATATATATATATATGAGATCATGGTAATTAACTTGATTAATATTCTTGAGGCACAACAGTACAAATGGATGCTAATATTAATTAATCCTTAATTAACAAGTATATATATATATATAGAAATTAACAAATTAAGATTGGTATGTATAGGGTATGTACTTGAGCAAGGGGGGTTAAGATGCTGCCCTGTGGGGGTTTGTTCCTGTAATATAGAGTCCCACATATCAAGCTTATCAATCCCATTGCCATTGCAGCTGCTGATACTCCGAAGCCTACGTCCATTCCCGAATGAGTTTGAACCCAAACAAGAATTGTGAGGGCAACGAGTTCTCCCAAAGAGAATGCAAAATATGCTGCATTGAAGTAAGTGGAGAGATTCTTTAACTGCTTGGGGTTCTCTTGATTGAATTGGTCACCTCCATGAGCAATCATGTTAGGCTTCACACATCCACTCCCTAATGCCACCAAGTATATTGCTAAAAAGAATATCATGGCCTTGAAGCCCTTTGCTTCTATGCACTGTTCTTCTCCGTCACTCATCATCATATTGCACGGCGGTGGCTTCAACTGAGGAAGATGAGCTTGGACTGACAGCAATATGAAACCCTGTCACAAGTCACAACCAAATATTATTAATTATTAATTCATAAAAATATATATGTTTAGCAATTAATAAGAATTAGAAACTGACTGAAGATTCCATATCAATGACATCATTTGAAAGGCAGTCAACGCCATATATATATATATATATGGAGAAATTAATTATATGATATAACAATTAATTAAAAAATCATGGAAATAAATTTTAATAATTTTATAATCACTTCACTGGTCAAATTTTTCAATCGATAATTATAATTTTCTATTTTTTCTTTGAAGGAGGCATGTGGAAAAGTAAAATAAATAAAAGTTTGATAATTTTTTGGTTTTAATATATAGGTACAGATGGAGAAATAAAGAAAGAGACGGAGCTAGCTTACAGAAAGTTCAAGAAAACCAAAGATGAGGATGGTCCAGAAGCTGCCGAGGTAAGAGTCAGAAAGATAGCCGCCGAGGAGGGCGAGGAGAAATATAGTTCCAACAAAGTTAGTGACGACGTTGGCAGATTTGGACAAAGAGAAGTGCATCTCATTGATCACATAAGTTATGAGGTTGTTTCCCACCGCAGCTATTGCCATTATTTCAAATGCTTGCAACCCTGATCAATTCAAGTGATATATATATATATATATATATATATATATATGCAGAAGAGAGAATTAACACAGTAACAAAGAAGTAATTAAGATGCATATATAATCTGGCAAAATATATATATATATATATATATATATATATATATATGCTTTTAATTTATACATGATCAACTAGTACTGTAACAAGGGCCAAATGAGATAGATAGATAGATAGATAGATACCAAGAACGAAAAGAGCAGGTCTCATTCCACCATGCTTATGAGGGTTAGAGGGTCTGCCTCTCCAGTCAACAGTTGTGCTGTCTTCTTCTCCCTCCATTCTTCACTAATTCACACACACTCAAGATTAATTGTGAAGCCGGTTTGTTGTACTCAAACTCAAAGTAATGCTGAATTTGAGGACTCTGTGTGTTCCTCACTCCCTGCTTTATAGTGCCGAGTAGCAAGTGGGATGTACGCGCTTTTAGTTTCTGACTGAAAGCGAGAGTTACATTACATACCTCCCTCCCCTCCTCGCGGTGCACTCATTATTCGCACGTGTACCACACTCACAAGTCACAACCACAAATAACCTTCTTTCCTATCCTATGAAATGAAAAAGACCTTTCTGATCTCTGTCAAATGTGTGGGATAATGCCTCTCACCGTTGCCGAAAAATTTACTATTTACTGTATTATTCGCTGAGTGTATCTAAATAATAAAAATTGAGAAATAATTGTGATGTTTGTATGAAAAAGAGATAAAAATATTTTTTTTATTAGGTGTCACTTGTTGAATTAGAAATGCACCGTTGCTACGTAATCGTCCTCGCCTACAATTCCATTCTTATGTAACAAAAAATACATATTAATATATAGAAAAAAAAAATATGTCATTTTAAATGGCACACTTTATGTTCTTTCATTCTTATAAAAAAGTGGAACACACACCTTTAAAAAAAAATTCACTCTCTCTTCTATGATTTATCTCACTTAAAATGATATAATTTTGTATCATTTAAAAATTAAAATGATACACACTTTTTCCTAATATATATTTTTTTTGTTCTTTTACTCCTTTTGGTTACGGAAACGTAATTTCATTCCTTTTTCTTATTAAAGTTTGCTTATTTTGTGTAAACACTTTAATTTCATATTATACTTATATAATATTTTTTCTTAACAAATTGACAAATATGTTGTCTCGCCATTTTCGGCGAACTAAAAAGACCAATAATCTCAATTTAGGTAAGATTTTTCACAGCATTTACTATTTAAACAAAAGTAAATTGGGTAAAATATTAAATTATCATAATGGCTTCTAAAATAAAAATAAAAAATAAAATCATCACTAAATTTATTATGATATTTAAATGGTACAGTATTTGTATAATACTTAACATTACTCTTTAACTTAGTGGACAGATAAACTTTGATCAGTAAATTATGTGTCTCAAACTATTTCGTTAAATTTAGGTCCATAATATTCCGTCTGCATAACCAAAAAAAAATGTTTTTACAAGGATTTAGAATTATCCTTTCCTCTTCATCCTACACTTATAAAAGTTCTAAATTAAATTTATATGATAATTACTTACAAGTTAAAAATTAATATGCTTACCAAAATATATATATATATATATATATATATATATATATATATATATATATATATAATATTACATAATCTAAAATTTACGTTAAAATATATTAATAGGTTAAAATAGTTAACTTTACTAATAAATAAAATGAGCATAATGTTTTTTATTTTTTTTTGGTAAGCTAAGCATAATGTTTGTTTAAATAAAAGGTAGAACGTGGTTTACAAACAAAAAAAATGCTTTGTTTTTCTGCTGTAGCCGGAGATTATCAAATTTTTCTGCATATAGAAACAAGCTGGGTTCCACTAATTTTTGTAAAAAAAAAATAGGCACATTTTACGAACGTGACATGATTAAAACAATTTACTGCAACCATTTTGCCAAAAAAAAGGGTACAACGTGGGACAGGATGAATTGACCAAAAACTACATACATATCACGGGTTTAAAATTCGTCCCGTGTGTCAGCCTCTCAGGGCAGGACAAATAGCCACGTGTCGGGATAAAATTGTCAAACCAATTGTCGGTTTTAAACTTTATCATTTGAGTACTCTTTCAAATTTTTTATCATTTTTTTCTATTAAAATTATATATTAATTTACTTTTTTTTTTTAAATTATATCCCAATATGTTTTTATTTGTTTAAAATTTAATTGACTTTTATTTAAGTAAATGAGTATTTTATTTCAATAAATAACTTATCAAGAATTAAGATTTGGTCAAACTTTGGTCTAACAAGAATAGAGATTGATATATAATTTAAAAAACGGGTATATTGGTATATAACTTAAGAAGAATGACAAAGTAATAAAAGAAATTAAAATAAAAGAGAAATTATTAATCAACCGTATTTCCACTATTATTTTCATTGATTTAATTCATTAATTATGAAAATTAATATTAAATTATTCTCTCTTTTTTTTGGGTACAAAAATATGTGACCAAGAGAAATAAGTATAAGAGAATAATTTAAATTCTTATTTGTCAACATTTTGAATGATTAATGAAATAAATTAATAATATATTGTTAAAGCATTTTTATTTTGGTAAACTATTATAAAAGCCTTTAGCTGATTTAAAAAAAAAACAAAATTGAGATAATATTTTGTACTATCAAGAAATTAATTTTTTACTTATTAATTAAGTGGGAGATTAGTTGATACAGAATATGTTATTTATTCTGTATCATTAATCTGTTGTTAGTTTTCTAACTGGTAGTTGCTATGTAATTAGAAGTCAGTTAGTTTGTTAGACTAACCATGTGTAGTTAGTTAGTTTGTTACACTAACCATGTGTAGTTAGCTAGTTTGTTAGTCCAGTCACGTGTGTGACTATTTTATTTTTTGGTCTTTTGCTTTCTGCATATTAGAAAGGTAAGGTACAAACTCTACTGTAACACCTTTTCTGTTTTTTCATCAATGAAGCTTTCTCACGCTTCCACATACACTAAGATGGTATCAGAGCCTCATAGAGGGCTCTGATATTCGCCATTTTTCTTCTTTCCTTCTTAGATCTGTTTTCTTTCTTCTTATAGATCTTCTTCTGAATCAAGGCGTTTTTAATATTTTTTTTTGGATGGCGAATCAGAGTCCTCCGCATGTTATGGATCAGGTTATTGATGAACCTGAGATTCAAGGAAATGCTTCGAATGCTGCAAATCTGAAAAATGCAGATAAGAATCGTGTTCAAGATCTATCAGATCAAGGTAATGCATATTTTCTACATTCAAATGAAAATCCGTCCCTTGTTCTTGTCTCCACACCGATGAACGGCAAGAACTACCATGCATGGGCTAGAGCCATGACCATGGCATTGATTTCTAAGAATAAAATTGGTTTTGTGAATGGTTCGATTCCTGTTCCAGTGGATTCTGATAAGAATTATTCTGCTTGGGAGAGATGCAACACCATGGTGCTGTCATGGTTGCATCGATCTATTACTGATTCCATCTCTCAATCAATATTGTGGATGGATAGAGCTGTTGATGTGTGGAAAGACCTCAAGGAGAGGTTTTCTCAGTCAGATATCTTTCGCATTTCTGACTTGCAGGATGAGATTTTTCGTCTTCATCAAGGAGACAAATCGATATCAAATTACTATACCCAGCTTAAGATCCTTTGGGATGAGTTGGAGAATTTACACCCTACACCTTCATGTAAATGCATTCGGCCATGCTGCACTATTGCCTCAGAAGTGAAGAGTAGCAAAGATAGAGATTATTCGATTAGATTTCTAAAGGGACTCAATGAGCAATATTTTCATGTGAGGTCCCAAATCATGCTTATGGATCCTCTTCCATCAATTAATAGAGTGTTCTCATTGGTTACTCAGCAGGAAAGACAAATGCATATTGAAGGCATTTTGTCTAACTCTGAAGATGGAATTTCAAAAGTGTTCTATAATTCTTCTACAGAACACAATATGACAAGAGGTGGTCGTTTTAATGGTAGAGGAAGAGGAAGAGGATATTATAATGGGCGTGGCAGATCATTTACTAGGCTATGTACATACTGTGGGAAGACTAGCCATACTATTGACACATGCTTTGAGAAGCATGGATATCCACCTGGATATAAGATGAGAAATGGATCAAATGGACCTAAGTCAGCTAATGCTGTAATTCAAGATACCTCAGATATTGCTGGTGATCAGAATAATGTTGTCACTCATCAAGAGAGCAAGGGAAGTTTTACGAAGAATCAGTATGATGCTATTTTTGAAATGATTCAGCACACTTTGCAACATCAACAGCAAGACAATTCTCCTCATATGAGCAACATAGTGCAGGCAAGAGCACTCAATACCGAAATGAAGATGGGAAATGTTGAAACAGCTTCTACAGGTAATGCTCACACACAATGGATCCTAGACACAGGAGCTACTGACCACATAACTCATTGCTTGACCAACTTGTGTTCAATACAAAAGATTGCACCAGTAGCTATTTCTCTACCTAATGGTAGCCAGGTTCAATCTCACTATTCAGGAACTGTACAATTGACCAATACACTTACCTTACACAATGTTTTGTTTGTTGAGAATTTTAATGTCAATCTCATATCTGTGAACAAATTGTCACAAGTTTCTAACTGCTGTGTAATTTTCCAGCAGCAAATATGCACAATCCAACACATGCCTACCATGGAGATGATTGGTTCAGCTAGGCTGAAGGGAGGCCTATACATCCTTACTCAAGACTGTAGCCAAGAAAATACATACTCAGACCCACAAGTTAAATCCACAAATAACATTTCCATTCAATCTCCTTATTCTGTAAATTCTGGTTCCATAGATGTTTGGCATTTGCGTTTAGGACATTGTTCTTCTTCTGTAATGAAGACAATGATCACCCAATATCCTTTTATATCTTGTAAAAATACTGATACTCCTTGTGATATATGCCATTATTCCAGGCAAAGAAAATTGCCTTTCATTTCTAGTTCCACTGTTTCTGATAATCCCTTTGATCTAGTGCATTTGGATATTTGGGGACCATATTCTATATCTTCTATTCATGGTCATCGATATTTTTTGACAGTAGTTGATGATCTCACACGTTTTACTTGGGGAATTTTGATGAAATCAAAATCTGAAATCAGAATGCACATTAAATTTTTTGTCTCTTTTGTTAAAAATCAGTTTCACATGACTGTAAAATCCTTTAGAAGTGATAATGGTCAGGAGTTTATGATGCAAGATTTTTTTAATCAAAGTGGAATCATTCACCAATTGACTTGTGTTGAGTCTCCACAACAAAATGGTGTTGTGGAGAGAAAGCATCAACATATTTTAAATACAGCAAGAGCTCTTCTGTTCCAAGGTAGTCTCCCCAAGAATTTATGGTCCTATTGCATTTCTCATGCTATTCATATCATCAATAGACTCCCTTCACCAAAATTACAAAACAAGTCACCCTATGAGCTATTGTACAAAAAGCCACCTGTCATCATTCACCTTAAAGCCTTTGGTTGTCTATCTTTTGCCTCCACATTAAAAGCCAACCGTGTCAAATTTGATTCAAGAGCCCGTAAATGCATTTATCTTGGTCATAAGGATGGTACAAAGGTATACATTCTGTATGATCTTAATTCCAGAGAAATTTTTTTGTCAAGAAATGTTATTTTCTATGAATCACTCTTCCCTTTTTCTGAGTATTGTACCACTGACCAACCTGTTTCCTTCATTAATAGCCCGGTTATCTTACCAACCTATGAAAGCACACCATATGACACATCCTCTTTTTCACAGCCTGCTAATTCAACATGTGAGCAGCCAACACATCCAATTCCACAACAGTCATTACCCATAAGAAATACTACACAACCAGCACCTACCCAAACTTCAATTTTACCTACCAGACTAAATGAAACAGAACAGCCAGCCATCTCTCAAAATATCCATCACCTATTCGACGGTCCACAAGGGTAAGGATGCAACCACGCCATTTGGTTGATTTTCAATGCAATCTCTCTTCAGTACTAGCAGATGAATCATCATCTCCAGGTATTCTTTCTTCCACTTCTCATCCTATTTCTTCTTTTCTCTCTTATAAAAATTGCTCAGCCTCTCATGCTTCTTTTTGTCACAACCTAAGTTCTTTTGTTGAGCCTACATCTTATAGTCAAGCAATGCAGTCTGATGAGTGGGTTTCAGCCATGCAAGAAGAGCTCAATGCTCTTGACAGAAACAAAACATGGACCTTTGTTGATTTGCCCAAAGGTAAGAATCCCATTGGATGTAAATGGGTCTATAAGACCAAACATAAGCCTGATGGTTCAGTTGATCGTTACAAAGCTCGCTTGGTTGCAAAGGGTTATAATCAGATGGAAGGGATAGATTATTTTGAGACATTCTCTCCTGTAGTCAAGCTCACCACTATTCGAGTATTACTTGCTGTTGCTTCTGCTAAGAACTGGTTTCTTGAACAAGTAGATATTAATAATGCTTTTCTACATGGTGATTTATCTGAGGAAGTGTTTATGACTGTCCCTAAAGGAGTGGTTCCTCCAAAACCAAATCAGGTATGCAAGCTCCAAAAATCTCTTTATGGTCTTAAGCAGGCTAGTCGACAGTGGAATTCCAAACTCACGTGTGAGCTTCGACATCTTGGATTCCACCAGTCACATGCAGATCATTCTTTGTTCACTAAGACTGTTGGCCATTCTTTTACTTGTCTACTGGTTTATGTAGATGACATGGTGTTGTGTGGAAATGATTTTCAAGAAATTAGTCTGGTGAAACAGCACTTGGACAGATTGTTCAAAATTAAGGACTTAGGTCCATTACACTTTTTCTTAGGTATGGAAGTGGCACGTTCTAAAAAGGGATTGATTTTGAATCAACGAAAATATGTCCTTGAAATGTTAGCTGAAAATGGCCTATTAGGTGCTAAGCCTTCCCCTTCTCCTATGGAATCATCTTTACGGCTTAGACAGAAAGAGGGAGAGCTGTTTCATGACCCTTTTGCATACAGAAGATTGGTGGGACGTCTTTTGTATCTTACAAATACGAGACCAGATATTTCTTTTGCTATACAACAACTTAGTCAATTTGTTGCTACTCCAATGAAGGCTCATCATGATGCAGCTTGTAGAGTTCTTCGGTATTTAAAGGCCTCCCCATCTAAGGGTCTCTTCTTTCCTGTTGAAAACTCTCTTATTCCTTCTGGATTTGCTGATGCCGATTGGGCTACATGCCCTGATACACGCAAATCAACCACTGGTTTCTGCATTTTCATTGGAGATTCTCTTGTTTCTTGGAAGTCAAAGAAGCAAAGTACAGTTTCAAGGTCCTCTGCAGAAGCAGAATATAGAGCTCTAGCAACTGTCACATGTGAGCTTCAATGGCTTTCTTACCTCCTTCATGATCTCCAAGTGCCTATGACTAAGCCTACTAATGTGTTTTGTGACAACCAGGCTGCCATCCATCTTGCTCACAACCCTTCTTTTCATGAGCGTAGTAAACACATTGAACTTGATTGTCATGTTACTAGAGAGAAGATTGTGGCTGGTTTAATACATTTGTTGCCTGTGTCTACTACTCAACAGCTTGCTGATGTCTTCACAAAGGCCCTACAACCAGCTCCCTTTCATGATTTTATCTCCAAGTTGGGGTTACTTGACATCCACCTTCCAACTTGAGGGGGGGTGATACAGAATATGTTATTTATTCTGTATCATTAATCTGTTGTTAGTTTTCTAACTGGTAGTTGCTATGTAATTAGAAGTCAGTTAGTTTGTTAGACTAACCATGTGTAGTTAGTTAGTTTGTTACACTAACCATGTGTAGTTAGCTAGTTTGTTAGTCCAGTCACGTGTGTGACTATTTTATTTTTTGGTCTTTTGCTTTCTGCATATTAGAAAGGTAAGGTACAAACTCTACTGTAACACCTTTTCTGTTTTTTCATCAATGAAGCTTTCTCACGCTTCCACATACACTAAGATTAGTTACAATTTTTTACTCTTTCGCCATGGCAACTTCCAATGAAAATAATTTCTAAATGATTTGCTTGATAAGTCCAGTCATGGAAAGGGCATGGAAGGATATTTGCTTCATGTTTGGTGCTAAACATCATGACAGAAATATATAAACAAATTACTTGTTGTATCTGATGAGAAAAACTTCAATACATCGAACTCGATGTTTTCTTTTATTAAAATAGAAAAAAAAAATTCTTTTCTATTCATTTTTTTATATTTTTCTTTAAGTTTTAAAAAAATTCCTTTGTAATAAAATGAACACCAATTTCGATACTCTGGATCATTGAAGCTAGTTTTTCTCCTATACGATAGATGCGCTTCTTAGTTGAACGTTTCTGTCTCCTAAATAGAACCTTTAGCTGTAAATACTAAATATATCTAGTCTAGAGTTCACATGCATGCATGTGAACCCGGACCTTCGATTTTTTTTTTTATTGTTATTATTTAAAATTTATTCTGTTATCATTGTCCTCAGTAATTATAATAAGTAGATTCTTCGTACTTGTTTTCCTTATCTTAATGCAGAAAGAATTTTAATACTATATGCATGTCAGTCTCCAATTCTCCATATATTAATTGTTGATCTTAATTATTGACCTACCCATTTAACCCATACACCACATTGATTTTCATTTAATTGCCGTATGTTAATTAGTGGAATCATTATACTTTTCTAAGAACACTCATTTCGGAAGGCAATTTTTCCAAGCACATCTTATATAAGTTAAATGCAAAGCAACTTTAAAAAGCAAAATAAAATATATTCTGACTAGCAATTACGATTATTTTATCTTTTAAAGGATATGCCGACAATTTAAATTAAACTATGTTGAGAAGATAAAATGATGGATTAAGGAGGCAGGAAAGAAGGTGTTGGGTGGATTACACGTTAGAGGAAAGATTGAGTTCTAAATGAAATTTTTCATGGCGCAACATTTCAACTTTCATGCTCTTATTGCAATGTAGTTTGGTATGTTGTAACAAAGACAAAAAGACCAATTCGAAAGCCTGTCGCTGCTAATTAATTTAAGAACAAAATGATGTTCACATTTTCGAATTCATGGGCCAATCTATTTCCTTTTAAATATTAATTAGGTGTCTTCATTGCGTCCCTTTTGTTTCATGGAAAGTTGGGGACAAACTTTTCACTGATATATGATATGGCCAATAAATAATCAGAGTGAAATTTCATAAAACTCAAACTTATAAAACAAATAAAATATGGTTTTGTCAGGTCCTGGCGCACACACATATATAAGCGAGATGAGATGAGATGAGATGAGTTATAATTAATTACGTAATTTTACATGGGTAAGTAATATTATAATTAATTTCGTTAAAGATTACAAAATTATTCAAAAAAGTCAGATAACTTTATGTTATAACTTTCGCTAGACAAGTGACATTAATACTGAAGAGGAGTGAATTGAGTTTTATAAAATCTTTTCGCAAAATGACTCCATTGATATTTTGAGAAATATTTATTCAATCAATTGATATAACACAAGTAATTCTAAGTGAAGATGTCAGTGTGCAATCAATATATAAGTTATGGAGCAAACAAGTACAACCAAATAATGCAATTTCGAGATAAAAATAAAGAGTTGAAGGTTAGAGAAATTGCAAACTAGATTTATCATAGTTTGATCACCACTACTTGTGGCCTACGTCTAAACTAAAGTTCCTCGATCAACTTTTCATTAACGCTTAAACTTCAAAGGTGCTTGACAAACAGCTGCAATCTTCCAAAACTTCGGGTTCTTGAAAATCTTACACTTAACCCGAAATTTACTTCTCAAATACAATGGGTTTGTTGGGTTTGCTCTTTTACTACAGCCCAAATGGGTTATTAGTATGAGAAGATCCCAAGGAACCTAGAGCCCAATGAGCTAGGGTTTCTTGGAACCCATATAAATAGTACCTCTTAAGTCATCAGCCTCAGAGGTCTTTTTTGTGAAAAAGAGGCAAGCTCAGAATCCAATCAGTGCCCACACACTTCCCCTTCCTACTCGAGATATAATTTGGAAGATCTGCCACAGTCCAGCTTCAAGGAGGTTGTTCGTGCTGCGGCGCTGAGGTGAGCTGTTCGTGAAGAGGAATCCTACAAGGGAAGATTCTACACGAGACCTGCGCACCGAGAGGTAATTGTGAAACAAGGATGATTCGGTAAGCATACCAATGTACTAGGTCCTAAACTGCTTCCGCATAAATCTAAGATTTCCTACATTTGGTATCAGAGCCTTGGCTGTACATTGGTATGTGAATCTAGTTTCACTATTCATGTAATTAGTTTTGCTTCTTGAAATGTGGCACCTAGGGTTCTAGGATTATGGTATGAATCTAGCATGTGTATTTTATAATTCATTTTCATAAAAGTTTAAATTTTAATCGGTAAAAATGCTTTAATCCATGGTTAGGGTCTCTCGTGTATTTCTCGATTTGTAACAAGGAGGCTAATCCCATATTATTAGGTTTCCTCCTTGCTGTTTTGGTTTATTTTTGGAATTTATGTGTATTTTTTCAATATTTTGTAAAAGTTCAAGATCGAGAAATCGCGAGGAAGATGCGCAGTCAGCACTGTCGGAGACTTTTCGAGGACTTACCGATCTCGGAATGGGGCGATCTATATATGGTTGGAAAGAGGACGGAAAGACGAACGCAACGGTGGGTTGATCACCGCCATCGGATACTACATGCTCCACCACGCGCCTCCACAAGAGGCTGAGAGTGGCCGCCACTCTCCGGCAAAGAATAGGAGAGTGAGGGAGCGTCCGACCACCTTTTTGGGTGGTTCCGGCGGTGGTGCACTCGTCTTTACGTGGTGGTCCTTCCCCTTGAGTTTCAGCCTGATTTGACTTCAGGTGACGGCGCGGCAGACCTGACGGCTAGGGTTCTTCTTTCGCGTCCTAGGGTTTCTCGCCAAAGGATTGGGTCTTTGGGCTTTTGGGCCCATGAAACCCTAAAGGGGCTTGAGACAGATACTATGGGCTAGGCGAAAGTCGAATTCCAAAGTTGTATTATTTAATTTAATTTAATTTTATTTTCTTTAAAATAGGAAGGCCATGGATTAAAGTAATTATGATTTATTATTTAATGCTTTTATTGATTGGTATAAATTATATGATTGATAACATGCTTTATTGCGATAACATGCCATATAGAATAGGTGGTGCCATATTGTTGCATAACTTGTACGATTGTATGAGCATAATAGCTATTATGTCTTCAGCGACTAGTATGATAGTTATTATGAGATTATTTTGATTTTAAATCATCCTAAGAAATTAATTAATAATTATTATGATTTTTATTGAAAATCTAGATTAATAATTGAATTAATTAATTTTGGATAATTAACATCAAGACAAATAATCGTTATGGAAATTATTTTGATTTCAAATTATCCTCATAAATGATAATTATTATGATTGTTGCAATCTAGATTAATAATTAAGTCAGCTATTTGGATGATTTAAATCTAGAAAAATAATTAGAAAAAATTTCCTAAGAGAATTCTTTTATTTTGCGAGTAATTTGTGGGTTTTCTGAAATGGTCATGGAATAACACACGCTGCATACAATCTTCATGTATCATGATTGTTTGGAGCACACGCTGACGTAAAGTGACCGGATTTCAGGACCTTAATGCTTTCAAAATTATGTTAAGCTTAGTGCACGTTTATCGGCGCTCTTACTTATATAGTTTTTGAAATCGAACAAAGGATACTCTCAATTAAATAATTCTTGGAAATTGGAAAATATTGCTTATGTTGAATGGAAGGATATTTAAATTAAGAAATTAATTTAACCTTCAAGCGCATTATAAGGACCATTAATAAAATAATCATGTGAAGCCCCATCGAATAAGCATGATTGGATTTTATTAGATTGGACCTAAATAATTATGGGAGAAGATTTAAATTAAGAAATTAATTTAACCTCCAGGCGCATTGTGGGCTTATCAATAAAATAATCATGTGAGGCCCCAACGGATTAGCATGATTGGATTTTATTGGGCCTTAATAATTTTAAAATTTTAATAAAGTATTGTACGGCTAAGTTATTAAAAATAATTTTGAAATTAAACAATGAATTCGACAGGGCTTATGAAAATTCTCAAACAAAAATGTTGAATGAGTGAAGGTTTTAAAAATTAATTAATATTAAAACCTGCGGGCTCCATTTGTGGGTTTATTAGTGAAATGGTTATCGCTGAAGTCCCATCGGATAAGGATAATCAGATTTCACTAGATTAAATCTTAATAATTTCAAAATTTTAGTAAAGTATTGTACGGCCCATCGTCGGCAATGCTTAGACACTAAGGATAATTTTGAAATTAAACAATGGTTAATTACATTCAACTTTGGTAAAATTGTTAACCCTCCCATCGAGGCTCTGGCAATGGCACTGAAGGCCCAAATAACAATTTTGGTATTTACAAGTGACTTGCCCATCGTAAGCCTTGTAAAGATAAACTGAAGGATTGTTAACAATAAACAAGAGTAGTTATGAGAATCTACTCGCACTTCGTTTGTTTATTGCATTATTTGTTTGTAATTGTGTGCTTTATATGTTTTTCAGAAAATATCTTAGAAATGATTTTAAGTCGAAAACCTCTAGATGGTACCAACTATGAATAAGTGAAAAGCAAATTTTTTTATATTGTTCTAAAACATGGAAGCTAAAATTTGTCCTGACAATGCGAGGGCCATAACAACCTGCAGAGGATGCGTCTTAGGAAACTAAGATGCATTTCTCAGATTAGGAAAGGGCAGATATGATAGTTCGCTGCTATATTATTGTCAGTCTTTCCAAATACTTGCAGAAGCAAGTGTACATGATTAAGAGTGGAGTAGAAATGCTTCAGACTCTTAATGACATGTTTGCTGCGTCTAGCAGCTCTGCTAGACAGAATGCAGTCGGTGCAGGTTTTGCTAAGAGTCTTGTTAAATCCAAAGGGAAACCCAAGGGTGGTAACAAGAACAAAATGACTTGGTTATCAGTTGTCAAACCATTTGCTATGAAGAAGCCGCAAGGCAAGTTCTTCAAGTACAGACTGAAGGGATACTGAAAGAAAAATTGCCCAGAGGTGATGAAAAGAACCTGACATGGGCATATCAAGGCCTGATCAGTGAATGAATTATTGATTCAGGAATCACTGATTATGTTTGTTACTATTTGTAGTAGTTCAAACATGGCATACCTGTCAGCAATAGACATAGATATTTTAAGCTTGAAATTGGGAACTTGTGTCTGCATTTGCAGTAGGACAAGTTATTAATAAGACTATGGTTTTGCGTGACTGTTTATTTGTTCCAGATTTTAAGAGGAATTCAATTTTTGTTAGTTGTTTTGGTTAAAACATGGGTTGACAATGCAATTGATTCCTCAGTTACATTTCGAAGTTCATCTTCGTCTTGTTTTTTTCTGGTACATTGTTTAAATAGTCTTTATTACCTTTGTCCTATACCCCTTAAATTTTTGTGTTGAATGGAAAGGATGATGAACAAGGATTTTCACCAAAGAAATAAAAGTTTCAAATGAAACATAACTTTGGCCTTTGTGATTGAGTCACATTATCTCAAGTAGAAAATATGTTTTAGTCAAAATAGAGACTGAAAGTTCAAGAATCTTTTAACTAACAGCTACATGTTAGTCCTATTTGGAAGGTAAAGTGGCCAAGCAATCCTACAAGGGCCAAAAAGGTTTGCGCAACTATTCAACTGGAACTGGTACATACTAATGTATGTGGACCAATTAGCGTTCAGACCAGAAGAGGTGATGAGTACTTCATTATATGAATGTTTACTCTGGATTTGGACAGATGAACCAAGTGCGCCATAAGTCTAAAGCTTTTGGAAATTCCAAGAGGTTTAGTCTGAGGCAGAAAAGCATGTAGGTGTTCAAATCAAAAACACTTTGGTCTGACTAAAGTGTTGGCTACCTGTAAGTTCAGGTCTTACCTGATTTAAGAGGGGATAGTTTTTGTAACTGTCAACTCTAAGAACGCGTTAGTTGAATGAAGTTGCAGTATGCGAAAATCAAACATTTCTAGACTTGGTGAAGATCATGTTCAGTTATTCATCTTTGTCAATGTTGTTCAAGGGAGATGCCTAAGAGAAGGAAATGTACCTTCTTAACTTGATTCCGTCAAAGTTTGTTGTAAAGACACCTAAAGAATTATGGAAAGGGCACAAGCCCAGATCAAACCATATTCGGATTTAGGGTGCTACGGCACACGTCCTACAACATCAGTCAAATGGGATGGAATCTTGTATGGAAGAGTGCATATCTTTTGGCTACCCTAAGAGAACTAGAGATGATTTCTTATTTAGTCTTAAGGACAAGATAATCTAAGTGAGCACTCACATGATTTTCTTAAAGGAGGACTAGATAAGAAATTATAAGCTCTTAAGTTAGGTTATTCTTGATGAGATTTATCTCAGATCAAGAATTTTCAGAATCTGTAGAAGCTTCATCCACTGTTCCCTTAATTGTTCAAGAGGGGATAGATATATCTCTAAGTGAACAAACAAGAGAACCATGATTGAAAATTCAACATGATAATATATAAGTGAAACTAGTAGAAATATTAGTATCACATGTAAAGGAACAATATCAAGGATAAGTGGATCCTCAAGAAATTGAAGATCCATCATTTGACCCATTCTTTGTTTTACCTATAAATACACAAGGTCTAGTGCAGTACATTCGTAGTGGGAGAGAACCTTGTTAAATCTCAAGTTGTCTCTTGTTGAGTGATATTGATCCTACTAGTTACGATAATGCACTAGAAGATGTTGTTGATCAAGTGTTGCTCAAGCTATGAACAATGAGATGAAATACTTGTATTTCAACTCCGTTCGGTCCTAGTAAAGACACCAAGAGGGGTAAAACCCACAAGGTGTATGTGGACATAAAAGGCAAAGAGAAGATGGACAGAAAGGTGAAAACCTTCAAAGCTAGCTTGGAGGCAATTTTTGCCAGACGCCATGCTTGAGTCTATCCAGATTCTCTTAGTTGCTATAAGTCTCAATTATGAGATTTCATTTTGGGAGTTGGATGTCAAGATATCTACATACAACAACCAAAAGGGTTTATAGCAAATGAGTAGGAACACACGGTATGCAAGTTGTGAAAGTCTATTTCATAGACTTAAGCAAGCATCCAGGTCTTGAAACATCAGTTTTGATCAGGTTATCAAAATTTTGATTTTGAGAGAACCTTGATGAATGATGTGTATTTGTATGTAAAGGATACAACGGAAGACAATAGCTTTTCTGGTACTTTATGTAGATGATATGCTCCTTATTAGAAACAACGTGGAGGTAATATCAAGCATAAAGAGTTGGCTAAGTTAGTGTTTTGGTATGGAAGTACTGGGGAAGCCAATTATATTCTTGGTATAAAACTCTTATGAGGCCGGAAGAATAAGTTGTTGGCATCACCTCAGGCTACTTACATTGACAAAACTCTTGCCAAAATTCAACATGAGAATTCTAAGAGAAGAATTATAATTCTCAGATGTGAAATTCATCTTCCTAAGGAGTGACCAAAGACTTCTAATAAGGAAGAATGCATGAGCAAGATATCTTATGCTTTGGCAAAGGTAGACTCACGCATATCATGTTGGACGTTAAACCAGACATCTGTCACGCAATGGGAGTAGTGAGATAGTACCATTTTGAACCTAGAGGAATACTAGATTATTGTTAAGCATGTACTCAAGTATCTTTGGAGAACGAGAGATTATATGCTGGTATATTCTAGTGGGAGTCTTGAAAAGCTGAGTTTTCAAAAATTCAGTTATTTCAAGTGGAAATTGACTCAAGAAAATCAACCTCGAGCTATGAGTTTTTCACTAAACTCAGATAGCATTAGAGGTGGATCTTGCAGACCCAGTTACTAAGAGTTTGCCTGAACTTGTGTTCGAGAGGCATGTTACTTCTTTGGGTCTTAGAAGGATCCCAGACTTGCATTAAGCAAGTGAGAGTTATTGGTTTCATTGTGCTCTTGGAGTAAGACGATGAAACAATAAAATAATTTTCTGAATTTCATAAATAAGGTTTTATTTATTTATTTTGCGCACTATTTACAAACATAAAGGTCCGGATCAAATCGTGGAGTATATGATCATATGGATACGTTCATGGAGGACATGATCATAGGATCTCACAATTGATGAATGGAGTCACAGCCGTTAAATAAAGTTGGGCACTTTATTCAGGCTGCAATGTTTTATGAAATGATTTTGTCCGAATCATTGTAAAATATTGGTGTGAATTAACATTCACATTGAAAGGATCAAGGAGAGATTTGATTAAGGTTGTTTTTCTGTCATAAGGTATCAAATCTCCAGTTAACTATAGTTATGTGATTGCTCTTAATCCTGAGTTTATTATAAATAGGTAATCAAATAGTTTTCATTCTTTGATTTACCAACGGGTGAGGTTCGATCTATTGACGGCCAATAACTCGGTATTTTGGGAGTGAGATTATTTGATTATCGGTATTTATGAGATAAACAACATGGAATTTGATGTCCCCTTGATATGTTTCGGTACTTGGATATTAAAGACACTGGCCAGTGCATGTAATCCATAAGAGAAACTATCATAGTCAAGGGAATAAATAATTGATTGAGTTACAGAAAACTTGTCAATCAATCATAGACATTCTACAAAGGGGCGATGCATATTCATGTTATAAGTGTTGTTAATCTTGGAGTTCAAGTTCGGGCTTTTAGTGGAGTAGCACCGAATTAGATAATCATTCGTTGATTATCAGGAGCCTTGATTAATAACAGATGGTAGATCCCCAAGCTAGCTTGAGACAAGGGATAGGGTATTTTTCGGATAGATGATGACTTATGGGTTACATGATCTTGGGTTTTACGACTCAAGTTTGTATCCAAAAGAGCAAGTGGGAGATTGTTGGGTTTGCTCTTTTACTAAAGCCCAAATGGGTTATTAGTATGAGAAGATCCCAAGGAACCTAGAGCCCAATGAGCTAGGGTTTCTTGGAACCCATATAAATAGTACCTCTTAAGTCATCAGCCTCAGAGGTCTTTTTTGTGAAAAAGAGGCAAGCTCAGAATCCAATCAGTGCCCACACACTTCCCCTTCCTCCTCGAGATATAATTTGGAAGATCTGCCACAGTCCAGCTTCAAGGAGGTTGTTCGTGCTGCGGCGCTGAGGTGAGCTGTTCGTGAAGAGGAATCCTACAAGGGAAGATTCTACACGAGACCTGCGCACCGAGAGGTAATTGTGAAACAAGGATGATTCGGTAAGCATACCAATGTACTAGGTCCTAAACCGCTTCCGCATAAATCTAAGATTTCCTATAGGGTTCTCACCACCTTCTCAATCAGTGTTTAAAACTCGACCCGATCATCGACTCGGTCGAGGTACCTGGTTATTGGTTCAACCATTTTAATTAAATTTATATTGAATTATATAACAAATATATTATAAGGTACATTTTTGACCAACAATTGAGGGTAGCCTGGTGGTAAGTGATAACGCTACTTACTCCCTTGAGTTGGGTTCGATTCCCAGACAACTTGACCTAGGTTTCATATGACCCATTGAGTCACCGAGGCTCGGTTGACTCAAAGAATGTGTATGATCAAGATGAATAAGAATGAGCAATGAATGTGTTTAATTCAAGATGAATAAGCAAGAAGGATTGTATAATCAATAATATCGTGATTCTTAAAGTTTGGAAACATAGCTCATGGGTATTTATAAGCATTTTCCAAAATATAATCATTTATAGCCGTTATTTTTGTCTTCTGGTGCAGGGGAATCGATTTTCTAGCTTGGGGAATCGATTCTCAATCTTTCCAAAATAAGGGAATCGGTTCCCATGAAGATATAATCGATTCCCAACCCTGTTGAAATGTTAGAAATTCATCCAAAAGCATTTTTCCTTGTTTCAAATGAATTTCAATCATTTGATAAACACTAAAAACATGTTTTCATGAATGTGAGATGCTTAGAATAATTTTTCTAAGAATTCAACATCAAATGATGATATAATGAATGTGTTTTGAAAATTCTTTGAGCTTATTCTTGCAAGTTGTCAATTACCTTCACATTTGAGTCTAAGTCATAAAAGTATACTACTTGTGGGTACTTGAATTTAGGTTTTTCTATTGTAGCTTGAGTATTGATCTCATTTAGGCCTTATCAATTGTCTTGATGGACTTTTCATTTGTTGGTTTTCCTTTTAGATTTCTTTTTTGTTGTGGCAAGTTATAATATTTTGAAATCTTCTTTGAATGTTTGCTTGTTATCATCAAAACTCTTGTATCTTTATATTCATTCTGAGTGCATTAGTTTCACAATTTTGACTATACCTATATGGTTTAATAATTGTGATTTATTCATTTTACTCTCACAATAAATTATTATTATTATTTTATAATCAAAAAGGGCAAAGCCTCAACAAGGAAAAAACAAAAACAAACACTAAACATACAGTGCAAACCATAGTTATTAAAATCGGACCGACTCGACCCGGGAACCGGTAAACCGGTCATATAACCGGTCCGATTAAAGCAACGGACCAGTCATGCATCAGAACCGGTGCGACCCGATCGGTTTTCATAAAAAACCGGTGACTCGGTCGATTAACCGGTGACCCGACCCGGACAAAAAAAAAATCCAAATTTTTGTTTTTTTTCAAAAAAAATCATAATAGCCATATTTGAATATTTTTTTTGCTTATTGACTTACATAAGTTATGTACCTACAATACTAATATTATCTCAATTATGTACTATGCATAAAATTTTGAATTAATTTATAGTTAGAGATGTCATTTTTTGAACCTAAAGTCCCGTATCACGATTATTATATTTTTGTTTGATTTTTTATTTGATAATAATATGTGATTTATTATTTTTTGTATTAAAATATTTGAAATTTTTATCATTTTTTTAGATATTTGAGTATGTTTATAATTTTTTAATATAAATTATAAAATTACATATAATTACCGGGTCATGCGGTTGAACCAGTGATCCACTGGTTGAACCAGTGACCCAGTGACCTGGTACCTCGACTGGGTTAATGACCGGACCGATTTTAATAACATTGGTCAAACTGAAATTAATAAACACTGTTAACGCGGAGGAGGGGTGTCTGTAGCTCCAACAATTAGATATTAGTATTTCTTTGTTATATTGATATTAGTATGACAATTGAATATTTATTGCTACCCAGTTTTGAGATATATAGTCTCACGGTTGTATGTGCAACTAATGTGGCCTTTATAAGGCCTTGGACACTCCCACCCTTAGAGCTAGCTTTTGGGGTGATGTATCTCAAGGTTCTTTACATGGTATCAGAGCCTCGCCGCCGCCCCGCTTTCTCTTGTGGCGTTTCTTAGCACAGGTAGGCTGGGCCTGTTGCATTGTCCACTCTTCAAGTCCAATGTGCTCTTGTGTGAGAGGGCGTGTTGAGATATATAGTCCCACATTGGTTGTATGTGCAACTAATGTGACATTTATAAGGCCTTGGGCACTCCCATCCTTAGAGCTAGCTTTTGGAGTGGTGTATCCCAAGATTCTTTATACCCAGGATTGGAAAAAGAAAAAACCTTTCTTTTAGTCTTAACGAAAAGAATAAAATAGTATATGTTAATTTGGAAAGGGCAATCTATCTCTTGGCAATCTATCTCTTGGCAATCTATCTCTTGTGTTATATAAGAGATTTTTTATATTCAGTTGAGACAAAAAAAAAAAAAAAAAAACCGGAAAAGTCATCAGAGCTAAAAAGAAAAAGAACGAGACATCTTTTGATAGGTCTATAAAAGAAAAATATTATCTCCAGGAGAATTGTTTTAACCCATTTAAAAATGAAGTAATTAGGAGAAATCTTTCTATATCTGGCGTTTATTTAAAAGAAAAGTGCATAATAAATGTTTTTAAATAAAGATTAATCAGTAATATTTTTCTTTTGGTTTTTTTTGGTAACATAAAGGGACATAGTCCCAATATACGTCTCACTTTTGGTACACGCATGTATATTTCACAACAGGTGGCGATAGCTGATTGAGGTGTCGGCATAGGAGTCAAAGGGAGAAGTGGATGTGAAGTGTAAAGATGGGTACATGATCTTTGTTGTGCTTAGATTTTCAACTACATTGAAAAGATGTTTTTAGAACAAAGCGGGAGACAAGTGGAGACATACCACATGAATCCAAAGTGGATCCCATAGATCACCCATTCAAATTCTATTTCATTCTTTACTTTCCTTTGTGACTTTCTGTACCCAAAAACAATGGTCACATCACATCACATGACCAAGTTTCAACACTTCACGGCAAAATCTGTGCACGTATAAAATGTGTTTTTTTTTTTTTTTTCCTTTTTAATTATTTTGCTTTGGATGAATTAGACCATATGAAATTCTCATATAAAGGCAACGGCAAGGGTCTTATTTAAAAGAGAAAATTACAAATAACCCTCCTCAATCTTTCAATTATTTTTTTAACTTTAATGCATAAATTTACTGTATAATACATAATTCCATTGAAGTTTGAGTTAGAACGGAAAATATTAAATTTTACAAATTTCAACATCTTATAAAGAGGATTAGAAATAAGTTGTGTTAGTTTGGACTTTGGATGTTGATGACAATCATTTTATTGTCTTTCCCTATTTATGAAGAGAAGTAAATTTTTTACTTATATGCTTATGAAGAGTTTCTCGAAAAAAAATAATAATTTCACAACACAATTTTTTTAGATTATAATTGACAGAAAATATGTATTTAATAAATAATATATTTTTAATACAATAAATATTATATTTAACTCTGATAATATATTTTATGATATATACATTTAATAAATAGTGTCAAATTTTTTTTATTTCTATCCATTTATATTTTAGGCACGGTTCATTTTGTGGGGGAAAAATGTTTTATCAAACACTATTTTTATTAATTTATATTTTCAGACTAAAAAAACATAATAAAATTAACATTAAGTTATATATATCATAACTTATGAAATATATATTCAATTTTTTTAAGTTATATATATTTTCATGACTTATGAAATATTAAAATTAACATAATAAAATATATTTTATTGCGAATCAAATTTCAATATAATTACGTGTCCTGCAATAAAATTCATACATAAGAATTAAAAAATGACAAGAATATCACGAGGTTGTTTATAATGTAATGTATATAGAAAAAAAAATACCAACCTCGAGATATACATTACAAAAAGAAATGGAGTATAGAAAGCTTGGATAGAATATTAGCCAGAGTTTTTTTTTTTTTTTTTTTGGGTTCAAGAAAGAAAAAAGTCAAATCCATTTGTAATCCTTGCAGGACTTTAAAGAAACAGGTGAAAAAAGTTTTAGCCAATTCTATATTTCGATTCGAAGATCATGCTGTTCTCTTTATCTTTTCCTACTTTCTCTTCATATGAAACTTTTTCTATTATATTATATGAAAGTCAATAAAGGACTTTTTCTTTCATGCCGTCGATTATTTAGTATATCCGATTCCATCTCATAATAATGTGAATTTGTTATTGAAGAAAACAAATTTGACTTTGTGAATGCAAGATTTGAAGGAAAGGTTTCTTTTCTACGATCGATCTACGAACCCACGGCAGGCATGTCTTTGTAGTTGTTGGCAACTATTAGAAAACTGACTTGTAATTTTCTTGTGACCATATAAATCAAGCATGTTCTTTTTGAACACAGAATAAAGGTCATCTAGCATGCGTTTGGAAAATTAAGTAGAAGCATATATACATTCAACTTGCAACATTCATGGAATCTTATCATTGCGTTTATCGTGTTGAAAATAAATACCTGTTGCGGCATATAGATATGTTCGTAGTGGATATATATCTGCCGATGCCTCCTTAGTAAAAGGGATGTCAAAGCATTAAAGATTTTGAAATTTGACATTTCAAGAAATAATCAGTTATTTAAAAGGATAATGTATCTTCAACTACTTGCTTTCATGAGTGTTGAAAACAAACACATTTTGCGACATACATTCAAGGGAAAAGTGTTTGTCATTTTAAATGACATAACACTCTCTTCTTTTAAGAGAGAGACAGACACAGAAAAAAAAAATTATTTAAATTTTAAATTAAAAAAAATCACTCACTTTCTCTCTCTCATGATTTCTATTTTTCTGTGTCTATCTCTCTCCTAAAATGACATAATTTATATCATTTAAAATGACAAATACCAATTCTTTCTCCAAAGTGCAAAATTTTCTTCATCCACCCAATATCAATCATGAACCTTTTCCTTTCAACACAATCATATTATATATTTCAAACATCAACAAAATTTCATACCGATATTAAAAGAATCTGTCATATATATATATATATATATAGTGTAACAGCCCGTTACGTACCGGTATTGTTAACATTAATTATGATATTAAGCGCAGTTACAATCACAGCAGTTCATTTATAAAAACGAGAATAAATTTTTTCCGACTATTACGCGAGCATTTAAATCATAAAAAGGCGTAATAATTAAAAGCTGTGACTGTAACCGTAAATTCTTGCGGAAGACTTATTTAAACTATTTTTATAACTTACATCATTTATTATAAGTTACTAAGGAGTTCCCATAAACTCACTTAGCCTATTTCCAACTTTACGTTTTTACCAATTCGAACATGTTTCACTCTAAATTTTTCTGCGACCAAATCGATCGCAACCAACCCTTCTTCTCAGATTATATTTTTGTATTACTTAATTCCCTTTTTAACAAGCTATCATACGCTCAATTCGGAGCTCATTTGCTCCGGTTATCGCCGTTTGAAGTTGGATAAGCAATTAGCCCAAACAACCCCAAAAACAGCTCCAAACCACTCACATTTCTCGAATTACTGCACTCAATCCACTCAACCATTTGCTCTAAAATTTTTATCCTACAAACTAGACATCTCAAACTTCATTTTTATATATCACACGTTTAATTTGACTGAGAAACGAAGCAGGAATTAATTTCCCAAATCCGGTCCAGAATCTGCCTCAGGTGCAGTGGCACATGAGCAGTCCGCGTTTCTCTATTTTTTTCAGGCCGAAGATCAACCCAGATTTTTCTTAAATTTTGACACAAGGTAGAGGACATCTCAACCTTCAAAATGGCGTATGGAACGTCCCTAGGGGACCTCTATGGAGGGAGATATGCTCTCCCGAAGTTCGCCTAAAATCTCCCAATTCTACAGAAAATTCGCCAGAGTTTCCTTTGTTTTTCCAATAATCCCAAATTTGTAAAAGATCATTTAAACCTCAAATTTACCTAATAAACACATGATAATACATTAATAATCCAATGGGTGGCACACACAAGGACCAACAACGCCTTGGGGCACTTACAACCCAATCCAGTTTATAGTTATTAAACATAGAGTCCATATTAATCATTCTTAAGTAGTTGCAATCACTAACACCTTTTTCATGCATATTTCCATCATACATATTATCATAACCTAAAATAGGCCTAAGGCCCTTCCATCATAAATAGACCTGCATCAATACTATTGCAATATGGCTTTACAAATTACAACTTGAAACTAAAACTTCAAATTACATTCTTCTAAAATTTCAACTTAATTTAAAAGACAACATAACCAAATACATCACTACTAGACTTAGGCAAAATGACATGAACAAGATGCTAATGAAGCTACTAGTAAATACAAATGACATGTTCATGCCCTAAGTCTAGCCTAGGCCACACGGCCAACAAAATGCAAAATAAGAAGCGCTCCACCGCTCACTCTGCGGGCCTCTTGCCCGAGGCTCCTGCTCCACTGCTACCTCCTGAAATAAATGCCCCAAGACGGGGTGAGATATACGAATATATCTCAGTAACCAAGAGGTTCTGGAGAAAACTCCACCCAATGGTTCACTTCGATGCATATCAATAGAATACAACAACCACTTTGAAAACGGGATATAGCAAGGGATTTAGAGAATGAGGAATATAAAGAAAACAAAATACGACGATACGGGATGTGTTAGACTCTACCAGAGCAACCGGGGAGAGAAGAACCAGAAAAGATGCAAAAATGGGTAAACTCTGAGCAACAGAGAGAAGAACAATTATTATTCAACACAATGGGTTTCTTTTTTACAAAACAAATGGATATCCCAGATTAGGGTCTACATTACCCTTTTATACAATTCCTATTCTCCCACACTTACACGTGTCTACTTTACTATCATCCTATATGACTTACACCTGCCTATCTACTTCTCATTGAATGTACACGTGTCTTTACAACAGAAAGTCTTTAAATCTTGAAGATGGAATCCTTTCTCTGATCGGTGGTCTCCTTGGCTCACTGCCTCTCCTACCCTTGTGTGTATCATATGCCCCTTCTTCAACAATAACCTTGTCCTCAAGGTTGATTTCAGGATGTGCCATGCGCAAGTATTGCTCGTGCTCCCAGGAAGCATCCTCTGGTGGGGAATCAGACCACTGGATGAGGAACTCTCGCTGATAAGAACCATGAGTTACTGCTTCCCTGGAAGAAAGAATAGCGATTGGGACCTGTATGGGTCTGTTATCAACTGATAACTGGGGAACATAAACGGGTTTGGGAGAATCTGTACCAAACCATGGTTTGAGCAATGATACATGAAACGTTGAATGTATTTTACAATCGGCAGGAAGGTCCAGCTGATAAGCGACTGGGCTGACAACCTTGGTAATCTGGAAAGGTCCAAAAAAACGTTTTCCTAGTTTGTGATTGCATCTTCTCTCCACCGAAACCTGGCGGTATGGTTGGAGCTTCACCCACACGAAATCTCCAACAGCAAACACTTTGTCCTGCCGATGTTTGTCAGCTTGGCTCTTCATCCTGTTACGAGCACGAATTAAAGAAGCTTTCAACCCTTTTAATAATTCGTTTCTTTCCTGCAGCAAGGAGTCTAGGGTGTCTACCTTCACCAGCCCTCGAGGATAATAAGGCAACATCACCGGTTGCTTGCCATATAAAGCTTCAAATGGTGACATTCCAATAGCCGAATGGACTGCCGTATTATAGTGATACTGTGCCCAACAAAGAAATTGAGACCAAGAATGGGGCTTCTCATGACAAAAGATCCTGAGATACTGTTCAACATATCTATTTGTTACCTCGGTTTGGCCATCCGTTTGAGGATGATAAGCCGTACTAGCCTTCAACGTGGTGCCACTCTGCTTGAATAAGTTGACCCAAAATTGGCTTAAAAAGATTTTGTCTCGGTCTGATATTAATGACCTGGGAAAACCATGATTCCTAACAATCATATCACAAAAAAGGTGTGCTACCTTGGCAGCTGTGAATGATGTAGGTAAGGCCCCAAAGTAAGCAAACTTACTTAATCTGTCAACAGTGACCAAGATGGAAGTATTGCCATGAGACAAAGGTAAACCCACAATGAAATCTAAGGTGAGGTCTTCAAACACTCCCTCGGGAGTTGGTAGTGGCTGCAGTAGGCCCTGTGGAGCTGATGTGGGAGATTTAAATTGTTGGCACACTTGGCAATCTCGGACATAAGCTTTAACATCCTTGCGCATTGAATCCCAGTAAAAGGATGATGATATCCTTAATAGAGACCGAAGCACCCCAGCATGTCCTCCCAAGGTGGAATCATGAGCTTCGTGTAAAATTTCTGGTATGAGCTTGGAGTGAGGACTCAACAGAAAACGTTGCTTATGAAATAACATACCCTCCTTCACCGAAATTTGTGGTATTGAACCCGGATCAGTTGCCACTCTCTGATGTAAAGAACTCAAGTATATGTCACTACCATTTTCATCTTTGATTCGAGACAGTAGATCAAAAGATGGTTCCCCAATTAAGGCATGGACTGTAGCAAGGCTTTCCTCTTCAAAACAACGGGATAACCCATCTGCCACTATATTTAATGGACCAGGTTTATATTCAATATTGAATGAATATCCTAGTAACTTACACAAGTATTTCTGCTGCTCCATGGTTTGAATGGTTTGCCCCAACAGTTCTTTGATACTTCTATGATCTGTCCGGATAGTAAAATGAGCTCCAAGTAGGTATTGTCGCCACCTCTTCACTGCTTCACAGATAGCATATAACTCTCGCACATAGGTAGAGGCTGTAGCTAGTCTGGGTCCCAATCTTTTGCTGAAGAAGGACACGGGTCTGTTCTGCTGTAATAAAACTGCCCCAATGCCTGAGTTGGAAGCATCAGTTTCTAGGACAAATGGAAGATTGAAGTTAGGTAACACCAAAACAGGGGTGCTTGCCATTGCCAGCTTTAAAAATTCAAAAGCTGTTTGGGCTTGTTCGCTCCAAATAAAAGCTCCTTGCTTCAACAAATCTGTGAGGGGAGATGCTATAGTAGCATAATTTTTGACAAAACGACGATAATAACCGGTAAGACCAAGAAATCCCCGTAATTGTTTGATTGACTTTGGTGGTGGCCAAGATAACATTGCTTCTATTTTTTTATCATCCGCATGGACTCCTCGATGTGACACCTTATGACCAAGGTAGTCAATCTCCTCCACACCAAAGGCACATTTACTCATTTTGACAAAAAAATGATTCTGTTTGAGAGTGTCCAAAGTAACCTGCATATGTTGTATATGATCACGTAAGAAAGGGCGAAACAGATTATTCATCACTGCTTGAAAGGTGCTTGGAGCATTTGTCAAGCCAAACGGCATGACCAAATATTCGTAGTGGCCCTCATGCGTGCGGAAGGCTGTCTTGGGTATGTCTTGAGGTAACATTCTTATTTGGTGGTATCCAGCTCTCAAATCAAGCTTGGAAAATATGATAGACCCTCCCAATTCATCGATTAGTTCTTCAATCGTAGGCATGGGAAACCTATCCCGAACAGTAAGGGCATTAAGAGCCCTATAATCAATACACATGCGCCACGTTT